>NC_091326.1:12693725-12921225 GCF_038502225.1 Cherax quadricarinatus | reverse complement strand
GACAAGTATCTCCTAACCCATGTCAGGAGACAAGTATCTCCTAACCCGTGTCAGGAGACAAGTATCTCCTAACCCGTGTCAGGAGACAAGTATCTCCTAACCCGTGTCAGGAGACAAGTATCTCCTGACCCGTGTCAGGAGACAAGTATCTCCTAACCCGTGTCAGGAGACAAGTATCTCCTAACCCGTGTCAGGAGACAAGTATCTCCTAACCCGTGTCAGGAGACAAGTATCTCCTAACCCGTGTCAGGAGACAAGTATCTCCTAACCCGTGTCAGGAGACAAGTATCTCCTGACCCGTGTCAGGAGACAAGTATCTCCTGACCCGTGACAGGAGACAAGTATCTCCTAACCCGTGTCAGGAGACAAGTATCTCCTGACCCGTGTCAGGAGACAAGTATCTCCTAACCCGTGTCAGGAGACAAGTATCTCCTAACCCGTGTCAGGAGACAAGTATCTCCTAACCCGTGTCAGGAGACAAGTATCTCCTGACCCGTGTCAGGAGACAAGTATCTCCTAACCCGTGTCAGGAGACAAGTATCTCCTGTCACTGGTCTTACACAGACATGTTTACAACATACTGAACGAGTCTTCCTCTTACATGTATAACAAGTTTTCACTGCTCACTCCACCTGACAACTGAGAATTAACATAACAAACTATTAATAATCTCAACAACCTGCCTCACACCTCATTAATAACTATTTTTTGTTGTAATTTTCAAAATTGTGACTTTGTTTATACAGTTACTGAAGGATTGGTAAAGCATACCGTGAATGTAGAACCCCAGACCTGCTCAGAACGTTCCAAGCTGCACTAACAAATGCAAGGAATAGAAAGGAAGAACTTAGGCAACAGGAATGGGAACAGTTTGTTAGTGGATTAAATAGGTCCACCCCTTTGAGTTTGGCTTGGAAAGGTATAAATAAAATAACCAGGAAAAAGACTGGCAATGTTGCTCATCCCTTTCCTTTTGAAAAAGCAAATGACCTCATAAATGAGTGGTTCAAAACATCCAGGCATGAAAACCTTCCATCTCATATTAGAAAAAATTTAGAGAGTACTTCTGAAGAAATGTTGAAACTGATTAATTTTATGAGCCAAAATATTGATGAGAGTGATTGCCTCTTTACCGAGTATGAATTAGATAATGCATTAACCAAAGATCGATCAACTGCTCCTGGAGAGGATGGTATAACCTATGATATTCTCAGAACTCTAAGGCACGTGCCTGATAACCCTTTGTTGGCACTGTATAATCTCAGTTACATTGAGGGCGTTCTTCCTACATCCTGGACCAATAGTCTCATTGTGCCTGTCCCTAAGCCCCAACAGCCTGATACATTTACGCCGATCTCCTTAACTAGTTGTCTTTGTAAAACTTTTGAAAGAATGATGCTTAACAGACTGTACTACAGAATCAGACACCAACTTTCCCCCTACCTCTATGGGTTCATGAAAGGTAAAAGTGTGCAGAACTGTATTTCCACCTTTCTCACTGCACACACCTCTACTAGTTTTACCACTTTTCTTGATCTAAAATCTGCATTTGATATTGCGAACAGAACCGTTATACTACATGAACTAGCCAAAATGAATATTGGTGGTAGCTTACCCTGCTGGATAATAGGATACCTGTCAAATAGAGTATCCTCTGTCCTTTACCAAGGCTTCAGAAGTGATTCTAAAGAAATGTCTTTAGGTACACCGCAGGGAGGAGTTCTTAGTCCCATGCTATTTAATATTCTGATTAATGCTCTCCTAAATGCTCTACCTGCCTCACCTAAACATATAGCTATAAGCTATGCTGATGATATCATGATCCATACAACAGGGCATAAGAAGATGAATACCATTCTTAATGAAGTTCAAGCAATTTGTAATCGACTAGGCCTCATAATATCTTCCTCTAAAACAAAGATATTAACAAGCAAGCGACATCCCCCACCCATCTATTTGCAGGGTGAAATCATTAGCTACGTTAAAACTTACAGATATCTTGGTGTAGATGTACCCTTTAACAAATCCACTATACCACAACTAAACAAGAAATGCAAAGCTAGGCTAAATGCTCTCAAAGCTGTTGCTGGCTACAATCCCAACTATGGTGCTAATGTGAGAATCGTGAGAATGATGTACATAGCCTATGTTAGGTCCTTAATTGATTATGCTGCTCCCATGTTGATATTAGCTAGAGAAAGTTCTCTCCGACCCTTGGAGTTAATGCAAAATGAAGCTCTCAGGATTATTCTTGGCTGTCCCAGATCTACAAAAGTTCTTAACATGAGGAAGGAGCTTGGTATTTCTAGTATCAGTGATAGGATTGTTGAAATTAACACTGTACTCGGTATTAGAATGTTGAGAAACGAACCAGACACTGTCACAGTGAATCTTACCAAGTGTCTAGAGGTAAATACACACAGATCTAAATGGATTGTGAAAACGTGCAATTGCATTAAGTTTTATAACCTGCATGAACTGTATCACTGCAGGCAACAAGAGCATTTCACCCCTCCATGGAAGATGTGTTCATTTAATATCACATACATACAAGTCCCTCCCAAGAAGCTTATTGCTAGTAATCCCTTCCTTAAATCTCTTGTTAGAGCAACTGCTCAAGAAGAAATTTCTGGCCTAGCTGGTAGTAATAAGTTATCACAAGTTATATACACTGATGGATCTAAACAGGAGTCTTCTGGCAGGGCTGCATCTGCTCTTGTTGCCACCTCCCTAGTTAAGAACCATAATAAATTTGTTGAGTTAGGCATAAGAATTAACAACTGGGCGTCTACACTGCAAACTGAATTGTTTGCAATCCTAATGGCGCTAAAGCTAACCTATGACACTGAGCTTGACTTTATCATCATTACTGATTCTATGTCATCATTGAAGGCTCTTGACTCATATAATGACTCCAACAACATGCTCATTGGAGAAGCCAGGTATAGATACTCAAAAATTGGGGACAAAGGAATTAATGTACAATTGCTATGGATCCCATCACACATTGGATTACTCCTTCATGATAAAGTTGATATGTTAGCCAAGAAGAGTACCCAGAAGGAGAATGTAGAATATAACTTTGGTATAACTGTGTCTAGCATTAGGAATAATATTAGGAGAGAAGTAAATAACGAAAATGATTGTTATAGGAATGCAGTTAGAAGCCTGAGTAGATCTATAACCCACTATGATAACATGAACGTAGATAAATATGTTTATGGAGCAACTTGCAATGTGAACAGACTGACTGATGTTGTAGTGGCCAGGCTTAGGCTTGGTTACAAGTACTTCTGGCAGTTTGGGAGACACACAGATGATGATCAAACTAAATGTAAATTATGTGATCAGGCATATGGTCACTGTCTTGAACACTATGTGCTTAATTGTCCACTTATTGAGGAATACAGAGACAGAGTATAATAACCTATGTGACATGTCAAGATATCTTATTAATGAAAATAAGATACCAGATATACTAAGCAAATTTCCTAAATTTGCTTGTAACAGATAAGTGAACTATAGATATGTAGATATAAATCCATATGTATTCCTGTTAACCCTTTGGGGCCTAGTTCCTAGGCCTTTTGTGTATCCATATGCTCTCGCGGTACCGTCCACAGGATGGATATGGGGTGCACAATAAACTAGCCACTTCGGTGGCAAAATCTAAGTTACTGATGGTTCAATTTTTTTTTCATTTCTACGTGCAGAACAACTACTGTGAAAAGAACAGTGAACTATTTGTATTTCTGTGTATTGTTATATTTATTGGGGCGCTAAACCCGTAAGGGATCATACGGCACGTGGGGGATGGGAGGTATTCCGGTTGGATCTAGAGAAAGGGACAGCAGGTCCACTTCCTTGGATTATGAGCCTCTCACCGGTATCAAGGGACCTAACCATACCACGGGCGGGGATAGAACCCGCGATCAGAGAGTCTCAAAACTCCAGACCGTCGCGTTAGCCACTGGACCAGCTAGCCACAATAAGATTCGTCCAATTAGGTATATTTCTACACCATAGGAAGGTTAGCATAGGCACCACTATGGCGTAGAAATATACCTAGTTGGACGAATTTTATTGTGGCTAGCTGGTCCAATGGCTAACGCGACGGTCTGGAGTTTTGAGACTCTCTGATCGCGGGTTCTATCCCCACCCGTGGTATGGTTTGTTTGCAATCGCGTCATTACGATTTCGTGAGTCATCAAGGGACCGCTTTCGAAGGACTATAAATGTACAAACAGATCCAGTTCCTTGAATCAAGGGCCTTCCACCAACATCAAGAAAGCCAAGGCAGGAAACGATCTCTTAGCTAATATTTATAAAACCTCTCATTCTTAACCCCACTGTCATTTTACTGTCACTAACACGACCATTTCTCCATCTCCCTCACAAAGAAAGTTCGCCAGCATCTGTTTACCCAGGAGCGAGATGAGTGAGCATGGGATGACGATGTTCATACAAGGGCTGTATCACCGCGGTGTTGGGGTGTATGGAGGCAAGAGTGGAGGACTCTTGGTCGAGTCCCCAAACCTGAAGAATTCTTTGCAGCTCAGCAGCTTCGTCTTGAAAAGGCTCAACTGTACCTTGTCCAAGTGAGTCTCTTTCTTTACCATGGTTTACCTGTTACCTTTCTCTTTACCATGGTTTACCTGTTACCTTTCTCTTTACCATGGTTTACCTGTTACCTCTCTCTTTACCATGGTTTACCTGTTACCTCTCTCTTTACCATGGTTTACCTGTTACCTCTCTCTTTACCATGGTTTACCTGTTACCTCTCTCTTTACCATGGTTTACCTGTTTCCTGAATGGTACATTATAGTGTTATATTCATGTATAGCACTAAACTAATATTAAATAGCGTAGATAATCCCAATGAATAATTTGGCATTTTGTTTGTAATGTCATGCAGCTGCTATGTATACAGTATTTCTTGTTTTTAACTCATCTCTCCATGTATCAGTATACACGAAGGCTTGAAGGACTAGGTTCCAATATTCTGTTAGCTAGCCCATTTACAGACATTTTATGCAACTGAGTACTTAAGAAAACTCGCTGCTGGGTGAAACATTGTACTAATAAAGACTTCACTGCACATTATTTATTTAGAATAAGCCACTGACAGTAATGGCATTTGTCCTGTTTCCTGACGAACCTTACCTAACCTAACCTAACTGACAGTAATAATAAACTACTGTAGTATTTACAAGAGTTGCTATATAACAATTATTGCAGGTTACTTAAGTATGCAATGGTATGAACTTTTATAAAATCATATTCCTTCCTTTGTTTTCCAACTTTGAAGAACACATTCTGTATAAATTGTTTATCCCTGGCAGGGTAGACAAGGAAGAAATATGGTATGATGAATCTGGCTACGAACGTTGCTATGACTATAGCAATCTTCTGGTTAACAAACTGCTGGGCACGTTTGAGGACTCCTCACAGAAGAACCTTCATGCATTCAAAGAGCAGATGTTTTTGGCAAACGACGTGGGAAAAAAGGCTCCTTCACCGGTAGAAGATTTATATCTTACGGATTTTGAAGTATATGAACAGCCACGTCGAAGTGGACAAGCCGCTTCTCCAAAATCTGACGATTTATATGAGTCTATTCCAGAGCCAGGACATCAAGATCAGAGGGTAGATGTATATTCCAATCATAATGTTTTTGCTAGTGCGATGAGAACACTACCAGCACAAAGGCCACCCAGACCTCTGCCGCGTCAAGCAAACTCGTCATTAACATATAAAGAACAGAGTTTCAGTACAGACAGGTGTAAAAGAGCTGACTGTAAAAAGAGATTAAGTCATTCATGTAGTAAATCAGACCTTCCACCGATGTCTTCCGTAAGATTACATCCATGTTCTTTCCCAGTATCAATTAATATGAGTTTTAACTCTCATGATACTGGGAACTTTAATCATGGTCTCCGATATAATTCTCAAGACAGATGTTGTTATAGTTGCAAGCCTCAGTGCCATGGTCGTATTCCTAAATTCCAGTCTTCAAGACCATATAGAAATGTTCATGGACCTGACTGCCATGGTCATGCACCTAACTGTAATCCTTCCAGACTTCAGTGGCATACTCATGCACCTAACTAATGCTCAGACTTAACAAAATTGTCAGTAACATATTGGGGACACTAGTTGTAAGCAATTTTATAAACGTAATTTAGCTTTAGTTGTTTTACTCTGTCTTCAACATTCAGCACATCCAGTTGTAGTAATTCATTCTGGCCTACATGCTCTCTTGGAGCAAGGTCCACAATGAATCTCATCATTATGTTCTGGGTGATTTATAACTTATCTTTTTTTTAAGGCAGAGTACCATGAAGAGCAAGAGTAGTCTATAATACATTGTATGAGACCTGGACATAGGGTCCTGCCAGCCTCGGTTGGTAGACACTGCGCTTGTCTGTAGAGGAACTTTAGTCTGGCATTCACTTTCTTTACTACACTGTTTCCTATTAGTTCTCCTGACATCCAAGGATCAAAGGGGATCCCCAAATATTTCACTGAATTTACTGTAATAACAGGTTCCCCAGGTTTCCAGGTTACACTGGACATTAAAGTTATTTACCCTTTTCAATTTGTTTCGTGCCAAAGAGTACGGTTTCCGTTTTCCCGAAGGGTAGTGATAATTTGTTGTCTACCAACCAGGACTCTAGTTCTAGTGATAGTACATTAGCAATGTCTTGTGGGTCTTTACCTGATACTAACAGAGCATTATCAACTGTGTACAGTAGTAGCTTGCATTTGACACTCATAGGCATGTCATCCACGTAACAGGAAGAGTAAAGGACCCAGAATACTACCCTGGGAACCCCACATGTTATTGGCAGGGGTTCTGATTCTATGTTGCTGATCTTGACAATTTGTTTCCTGTTGCTCAGGTAAGACTTAAACCATTCTACAGAACTTATACTGATAGCCTGTAGTTTCTTATAAAAAATATGTACTGTGGTTGACCGTATCGAAGGACTTTTGCAAGTCCTTCGACTTGAAATTCCCTAGCTACATTTCAGTTCTCAGGTAGTCCATCAAAATAATGAGGGAGGTATCGGTTTAATTAGATCTCCTAAAACCTGACTAGTAACTATGGAGAATGTTTTTTTTTTAATTAAGATACTTAACTACTTGACAGTATACCTCCTTCTGCAGAATTTTTAACAACACACTGATCAGGTCTACCATTTTTCTTGAAGACAGGAGTAACTCTGGCCTCCCTGAATCCCTTCAGACAGTATTCGTGGCTATGGACAAATTTATTATGTGCGCAATGGGAATTGGTAATTCAGAGGCGCCATCTTTTGGAACAAGACGGGATGTTATTGGGGCCGATGCTCTTAGCTGGGTTTAATTTACTTAGTTCTTTTCGTACAAAGTCATAAGATACACCTACTAGTTGGCAACTGTTCGGGGTGACGCCCTTATTAATATAATATCTTTATTTACTACAAGTACATGTACAAGGTATACAGTCCTAGCTGACAACAATGACATACTACTATATAGAAAGCCCCTTGTTATGCTCCACATGTCGGGCAAATTAGGTCAGTGTCCCAGGATGCGACTCACACCAGTCGACTAACACCCAGGTACCTATTTTACTGATGGGGAACATAGACAACAGGTGGAAAGAAACACGCCCAATGTTTCTACTCTGGCTGGAAATCGAACCCAGGCCCTCTCCGTGTGAAGCGAGTGCGTTAGCCACCAGGCCATCAGAGTCTGTGCTAAAACAAGTTTACTTACTATTGTTGATATCACAAAGTGTAGTACGCATTGAAACAATTTGCCACTTTATCTGTCTCGTGGCATTCTCCGTGTCAGATCTAACTGTGGGTATATGGCTATATGCCAAATGTTGTAGTTGTTGCCAGAACTTTCTGGGGTTATTCTTGTACTCTTCGATTTTTGAGCAATAGTGCCTTGCCTCTACTCCTTTTATGAGTATCTATACTCTGTTCCTAACTCTGGAACTCATTTAGCGCTGCAATATATTCCTGGTTTATCTTAAATCTTTTTAGCAACTGGTCCCTGAATTTCATATTATCTAATATCTCAGTAGTCATCCAGGGTTCGGTTGTTCATTTAATCCTAACCTCTTTAACTGGTGCAATATTATCAAGGATGGTAGTGAACATTGTTTTGAATTTTTCCCAGGCATCATTTACATCCATACAACTTGTAATTACTGTCAAATCACAATTTTGTAGCCCATTTACCATTATTTTTTTACTGGAGTTTCTAGTTGACTTTATTTTGACTATCCTGACTGCACTTAGTCTTCAATTTAGTTCACTCTGACTGCACGGTATTGTGTCATCTCTTTTGTAAATACAAGAGACAATTAACAGCATTGCTTTGCATCTCCGATATGAATTATTTATTCAATCTGAAAAAAAATGATAAAGCACCCGGTACGGAAAATGTTACAATTACTTTAATATATTTATTATGCCCCCATACCCATCCTGTGGGCGGTCAAAGATTACAATGGCACATAAGTGGTCCAGGGACTGGGCCCCAAATTTTTGATAGCTAAACAAGTTAGTTATTTACATTTTTATATATGGTTACAGTCGTAATGTGTTATTTATGCAGATATGAATTACGTCAAAAAAATATTATCTTATATTTTAGCAAGGTATATTTGTAAACAAAATGTTGAAGTGGTTATGCGTTATTTACAGTGGGAAAGGCAAAGTATTTTTCCAGAATGGTTGGTAATATGCCACTGTGGATAAAATATTTTGATATTTCTTGAACATTTCTGAGCGAGTTGTCTCTGTATTCATTAATTCTATCGCATCCCAGTACATATTAAGGCAAGGTGAGACAATTATCCATCTGGCGAAGTTTACTTTTAGTTTGGTCTACTTCATCTGGTGGTGGTGATTTAACCTGCCAGAGATACTTGTAACCCAGCCGCAGCCGGGCGGTAGTGACATCCATGAATCTGCTTATTTTGTGGGATGCCTGGTGGCAAAAGCTCTCTCTTCATACGGTGAGGGTCCGGGTTCAATTCCCGGCGAAATGGTGGAAACATTGGATGTATTTCCTTACACCGGTTGTCTATGTTCACCACTTGATACTGGAGTTCCGCAGGAAAGTGTCCTTGGACCCCTGCTCTTCCTCATTTACATCAATGATCTTCCAAACATATCCCAACACCTGAAACCCATTCTCTTTGCTGACGACACGACTTATGTCATCTCCCACCCTAATCTTGCCACCCTCAACACAATTGTTAACGAGGAGCTGCTCAAAATATCGACTTGGATGACAGCCAATAAACTTACACTTAACACTGGTAAAACCTACTATATTATGTTTGGTAGCAGAGCAGGTGTTGCGCAACATTAACATTAAGATCGACAACACTCTAATTGCCAGACATAATGAGGGCAAATTCCTTGGCCTATACCTCGACAACAACCTAAATTTCAGCACCCATATCCAACACATAACAAAAAAAAAGTATCCAAAACGGTGAGGATCCTCTCCAAGATACGATACTACGTACCGCAAACTGCCCTTCTCACACTATACCATTCACTTATGTATCCATACCTCACCTATGCTATCTGTGCTTGGGGTTCAACTGCAGCAACACACCTAAAGCCGATAATAACCCAACAAAAAGCCGCAGTAAGAATAATCACTAAATCCCATCCCTGGCAACCTTCCCCCCCCCTCTTCATAGATCTAAACTTACTCCCTGTTTAGAACATCCACACTTACTACTGTGCAATCTATATCAACAGGACCTTAAATTCCAATATTAACCTTGACCTAAAACACTTTCTTGATAGTTGTGACAGGATCCACAGGCATAACACCTGACACAAACATCTCTGTGACATTCCCCGTGTTCGACTAAACCTTTACAAAAATTCAATGTATTTTAAAGGACCTAAAATCTGGAACACCCTACCTGAAAACTCTAGAACTGCAGACACATTCATCACTTTAAAAACTACAGTTAGAAAACATCTTATCTCCCTGATCCACCCCGACAACTAACTACATGATAACCACCTGGTGGCTCAAAATTACACTCACTCACCCACTGACTATAAACCCAGAAATACTAATCTTAATCTTAAAATAATGAATCCTAACTAGTCATAAGTTTGCCTATGATACTCAAATATAGACACCTTGTATTGTGCCAAAACAAAAGCATTCACATTGCTAAACTCACAAATTATGATGTAGTCACTTAGCCTTAATACTATAATCTGGAAGGATTTAATGTTAAGAATTAATCTAAGTCTGCTCGAAATGCTTAGCCATGCTAGGTGTCCTAGTGGCCCCCATCTGTAATTAGTATTTTATAACATGTAAACCACAAAATACCCAAAACCTGTATACCCCACATTGTAACCATTATAGAGAATAAACTTGAATTGAATTGAATTGAATCAGTAAAATGGGTACCTGGGTGTTAGTGATGTGGGTCGCATCCTGGGACAAAAACTGACCTAATTTACCCGAAATGCTCTGCATAACAAGGTGCTTTCTATATAATAGTATGTCATTGATGTCAGCTAGGACTGTATACCTTGTACATGTACTTGTAGTAAATAAAGATATTATATCATTATAATCTGACTGGTGTCACTCTACCTCAGTCTCAAATTAATGAAGCTATTTTCTTATTATTGTTCTCGAACTACTAATTGACAGCCCAAGATTGTAACTTACCCCGTCTTTGAAAGTATTTGACTTTCCAGTTCATCAGTTCTCTCATGTAAATGTTACGTATGTTACTATATATAATTGCTTTTATGTGAACCTGTACCTAAATAAAATTAATTACTAATGTTTTTCCTTGAAAGAACCTATAAGACAGTGCTAAGTTCATATGGGGGTCATACAGTACCTACGGAATATGTTTGATCCATGATGTCCCGTAGCTTGGTTGGTAGCGCACTCACTGAGGTTCATGGTTCGATCCCCGATACTGGTGGAAACATTGTGTTTCCTTTAGACACCTGCTGTCCCTGCTTATTTGAACGTTAGTCGACTGGTGTGGGTCGCATCCTGAGCACAAAATTGACCTAATTTACCCGAAATGCTCTGCATAAAGGGCTCTCTATATAGTATATGATTAATGTAAACTAGGTTTGTATACGTTATACGTGTACTTGTAGAAATAATGATTATTATTGTTGTTAGAGATGCATTTTAAAATTACATTACATAAATAAATGTTGCAACATGTATAAGAAGAAAGTATGGTAATTGACGAATGCTTTTTGCAATAAAAATAAATGTACAAAATGGAAATAAATCACTTTGATTTTCTTTGGGGTTATCCTGTGTAATTTACACTATGTATGGTAATTGTAGTTATGTGTACCTGTACTTAAATATACTTACATTCATGTACCTATTTTAAGCTGAGCCTCTCTTTAATGTTATTGCAAATAACTCGGTTTGTGAAAATTATTATTATATGAGTAAATTACCTGCATGAGATTTACAGGGTATTACCTGAGTTATTACCTGCAAGTAATTTGAGTGAGGTAAGTGGGACTTAGTCACAGTAGGTCACTGAACTGTACCTCCCTCGACTGCCCACTTCTTCACCACTCTCACAAAAAGCTAGACCTGACATTAAATTAATAATTATAATATTAAAACCAGCTACTCTGGTGAATAAAGTTGTGTGGACTGTATAGGATTAGGCTTGCTGGGTATACCAAGTATAATTGGTATTAACACTTACCATTTAATTACTGGAAGACAATGCTGATGGAACACACCCTAACACTACCTTAGCAAATAGGATTTACGATGGCCAATACATAAGCTACCGCACATTATGGGTAAGCATCGCTTAGGTAAGGTGTGTTGTTGTGGAGGATTTATTGAAGTCCTCTATTTTTCCGTCCTCCACACGCAATTCTTGAGGTCTCATAAATTTCCTGTCCCAATTCTTCAGCAGGGGACATTAACACGGGTTTCTAAATATAAATTCATGCCGAAAAACCCCAATTTGGCTCGGAAGACGCCGGATTATTAGCAGAATTTCCCACAACAACCAGAGCTCACACATTACAAATAGCATCTCCCCGTCCTAGTTAGTGCTGCATCAAGTTCAAAGTTAGTGAAAGGAATGTTACAGTCATCTTCCTTGCCGAGCATAAAACAAATAAGTCTCTCCCTTGCATCACATTTGTCCATTAATTTCGCCTGTGATAATGGAAGATTGTCATAGCGAGATGTAGCACCTCACTCGCCCTGTGTAAGGGATGAAGGTAGCGATCTGACCAGTTCTGTTACCCTTAATTCTATTAATGGCTCTTCATGCCCGGCTAAGTCCTTGGACCCATTATGTACCTCTGTAATTCTTTGACTACCGCCCACAGGATAGGTATGGAGTGACTACCGCCCACAGGATGGGTATGGGGTGACTACCGCCCACAGGATGGGTATGGGGTGACTACCGCCCACAGGATGGGTATGGGGTGACTACCACCCACAGGATGGGTATGGGGTGACTACCGCCCACAGGATGGGTATGGGGTGACTACCACCCACAGGATGGGTATGGGGTGACTACCACCCACAGGATGGGTATGGGGTGACTACCGCCCACGGGATGGGTATGGGGTGACTACCGCCCACAGGATGGATATGGGGTGACTACCACCCACAGGATGGGTATGGGGTGACTACCACCCACAGGATGGGTATGGGGTGACTACCACCCACAGGATGGGTATGGGGTGACTACCGCTCACAGGATGGGTATGGGGTGACTACCACCCACAGGATGGGTATGGGGTGACTACCGCCCACAGGATGGGTATGGGGTGACTACCACCCACAGGATGGGTATGGGGTGACTACCGCCCACAGGATGGGTATGGGGTGACTACCACCCACAGGATGGGTATGGGGTGACTACCGCCCACAGGATGGGTATGGGGTGCATAATAAAGATATTAAATATAACCCGTCCGCGTCACTCAGCAGCTCTTCTACACCCCCATCACTCGAAATTTTTCGAAAGGGTCAAATCAGCATCAAATTCTATTACACAATTACTATATTATTCATTTATATGTTCTACATTTAGGAAATTATCTAAATAATTTTCATAATGTACTCAATGGAGCGCAGAGAGATATATTATAGAGAGAGAGATATATTATAATCTACACCTGGAAGATTCTGGAGGGACTGGTTCCTAATCTGCACACAGAACTCACTCAGTACGAAAGCAAAAGATTTGACAGGTGATGCAACATACCCCCAGTGAAAAGTAGGGAGGCCACTGGTACACTAAGAGAAAACATAAGTGTCCGGGGCCCAAGACTGTTCAACAGCCTCCCATTAGCCATAAGGGTCATTACCAGTAGACCCCTGGTTGTCTTCAAGAGGGAGCTGGACAGATACCTAAAGTCGGTGCCGGATCAGCCGGGATGTGGTTCGTACGTTGGACTACATAGTCAGCAGTAACAGCCTCGATGATCAGGCCCTGATCCACCGGGAAGACCTGGTGGTGGACCGGGCCGCTGGGGTGTTGATCCCCGGAATGCTCTCCAGGTAGGCAGACGGTTACAACCTATACAGATGTGACAGAGTGAACAGGCAAAAGGGGGGGGGGTTGGCCTGTACATTGCAGAGTCACTTGTTTGCACAGAACTGCTTAATGCCTCAAATGATGTAGTGGAAGTTTTAGCAGTAAAGGTCGAGAACCAAAACCTAGTCATTGTGGTAGTCTACAAGCCTCCGGATGCAACATCCCAGAAATTCCAGGAACAGCTGTTAAAAATTGACCACTGTCTGGAAAATCTTCCAGCTCCTGCACCCAACATCTTGCTCCTGGGGGATTTCAACTTAAGGCACCTAAAATGGAGGAATATAGCAAATAATATTGTTGCAGTAATAACACCAGGAGGCAGCTCTGATGAAAACTCACACTCACACGAGCTTTTAAATCTCTGCACAAAATTCAATTTAAACCAGCAAATAATAGAGCCTACTAGACTGGAGAATACACTAGACCTCATCTTCACTAACAATGATGATCTGATAAGAAATGTCACCATATCAAAAACAATATACTCAGATCACAACATAATTGAGGTTCAGACATGTATGCGTGGAGCCCCAGACCGACATAATGAGACTAGTCACGAGGGAGCATTCACCAAATTCAACTTCAATAACAAAAACATAAAGTGGGACCAAGTAAACCAAGTCCTAACCGATATAAGCTGGGAAGATATACTAAGCAACACAGACCCCAACTTATGCCTAGAACAGATTAACTTGGTGGCACTCGAGGAGTAGATGTAAAATAGAAAGAGACAGGAGCTCCCTTTACAGGCGATGGAAAAGAATAACAGAGCGGCTAAAAGAGGTCAATATATCTGAAATGCGTAGGGAGACACTGGTCAGAGAAATAGCAAGCATCGAACTTAAGCTAAAGGAATCTTATAGGAGTCAGGAATCGCGGGAAGAACTGAAAGTCATAAATGAAATCGAAAGAAACCCAAAGTATTTCTTCTCCTATGCCAAATCAAAGTCGAGAACAACGTCCAGTATTGGGCCCCTACTTAAACAAGATGGGTCCTACACAGATGACAGCAAGGAAATGAGTGAGCTACTCAAGTCCCAATATGACTCAGTTTTTAGCAAGCCGCTAACCAGACTGAGAGTCGAAGATCAAAATGAATTTTTTATGAGAGTGCCACAAAATTTGATTAACACAAGCCTATCCGATGTTATCCTGACGCCAAATGACTTCGAACAGGCGATAAATGACATGCCCATGCACTCTGCACCAGGGCCAGACTCATGGAACTCCGTGTTCATCAAGAACTGCAAGAAGCCCCTATCACGAGCCTTTTCCATCCTATGGAGAGTGAGCCTTGACACGGGGGTCGTCCCACAGTTACTAAAAACAACAGACATAGCCCCACTCCACAAAGGGGGCAGTAAAGCAACAGCAAAGAACTACAGACCGATAGCACTAACATCCCATATCATAAAAATCTTTGAAAGGGTCCTAAGAAGCAAGATCACCACCCATCTAGAAACCCATCAGTTACACAACCCAGGGCAACATGGGTTTAGAACAGGTCGCTCCTGTCTGTCTCAACTATTGGATCACTACGACAAGGTCCTAAATGCACTAGAAGACAAAAAGAATGCAGATGTAATATATAAAGACTTTGCAAAAGCCTTCGACAAGTGTGACCATGACGTAATAGCGCACAAAATGCGTGCTAAAGGAATAACAGGAAAAGTCGGTCGATGGATCTATAATTTCCTCACTAACAGAACACAGAGAGTAGTCGTCAACAGAGTAAAGTTCGAGGCAGCTACGGTGAAAAGCTCTGTTCCAAAAGGCACAGTACTCGCTCCCATCTTGTTCCTCATCCTCATATCCGACATAGACAAGGATGTCAGCCACAGCACAGTGTCTTCCATTGCAGACACTGCAAGGCTCCAGGCGGACATCAACCAAATCTTTCAGTGGGCTGCAGAAAACAATATGAAGTTCAACGATGAGAAATTTCAATTACTCAGATATGGTAAACACGAGGAAATTAAATCTTCATCAGAGTACAAAACAAATTCTGGCCACAAAATAGAGCGAAACACCAACGTCAAAGACCTGGGAGTGATCATGTCGGAGTATCTCACCTTCAAGGACCATAACATTGTATCATCGCATCTGCTAGAAAAATGACAGGATGGATAATGAGAACCTTCAAAACTAGGGAGGCCAAGCCCATGATGACACTCTTCAGGTCACTTGTTCTATCTAGGCTGGAATATTGCTGCACACTAACAGCACCTTTCAAGGCAGGTGAAATTGCTGACCTAGAAAATGTACAGAGAACCTTCACGGCGCGCATAACGGAGATAAAACACCTCAATTACTGGGAGCGCTTGAGGTTCCTAAACCTGTATTCCCTGGAACGCAGGCGGGAGAGATACATGATTATATACACCTGGAAAATCCTAGTGGGACTAGTACCGAACTTGCAAACGAAAATCACTCACTACGAAAGCAAAAGACTTGGCAGACGATGCAACATCCCCCCAATGAAAAGCAGGGGTGTCACTAGCATGTTAAGAGACCATACAATAAGTGTCAGGGGCCCGAGACTGTTCAACTGTCTCCCAGCATACATAAGGGGGATTACCAACAGACCCCTGGCAGTCTTCAAGCTGGCACTGGACAAGCACCTAAAGTCGGTTCCTGAGCAGCCGGGCTGTGGCTCATACGTTGGTTTGCGTGCAGCCAGCAGCAACAGCCTGGTTGATCAGGCTCTGATCCACCAGGAGGCCTGGTCACAGACCGGGCCGCGGGGGCGTTGACCCCCGGAACTCTCTCCAGGTAAACTCCAGCATGCCAAAGCCACTTATATGCATAGCATTACGGGCTGGCTTAAAATTAACTTAAGATTAACTAAGCAATGATGTAATCAGTGATAAAACATTAATGTAAACAGATAACTATAAAATACAAATGAGTATTACAAAGACAGGTCATATACCTGGAGTTTACCTGGAGAGAGTTCCGGGGGTCAACGCCCCCGCGGCCCGGTCTGTGACCAGGCCTCCTGGTGGATCAGAGCCTGATCAACCAGGCTGTTGCTGCTGGCTGCACGCAAACCAACGTACGAGCCACAGCCCGGCTGATCCGGAACTGACTTTAGGTGCTTGTCCAGTGCCAGCTTGAAGACTGCCAGGGGTCTGTTGGTAATCCCCCTTATGTGTGCTGGGAGGCAGTTGAACAGTCTCGGGCCCCTGACACTTATGGTTGAATGCATTGCTGTACATTCAGTGGAATGGAGTATTCTGTTAGGTAGTGCATTTAAAAAATAACAAAGTTAGATTGGGTCTTAGGTTTAACATTTATGTGATATAATTATGAGAAACATTTAAGATATACAATTTATAAGGTTCAGTTATTCAGTATTTATTTGGTTTTGGGTGAGTAAGTGATCTTTGAGAAGAGACTTGAATTTATAAACAGGTAGTGTTTCTTTTATATTTACAGGTAATGAATTCCAGATTTTAGGGCCTTTTATGTGCATTGAGTTTTTGCATGGAGTGAGATGGACACGAGGAACATCAAAGAGTGATCTGTGCCTTGTGTTATGGTCATGTGTTCTGTTGAGGTTGGTAAGGAGACGTTTGAGGGGAGGGTTTATATCCGAGTTAAGTGTTCTATGTATGTAGTAGGTACAATAATAAGTATGGATGTTTTGTATGGTGAGTAGGTTTAGAGTTTTGAATAATGGTGGAGTGTGCTGCCCGTAGTGGGAATTTGTTATCATTCTGACTGCAGCCTTGTGTTGGGTAATTAATGGTCTGAGATGTTTTATTGTTGTTGAGCCCCATGCACAAATTCCATAGGTGAGATAGGGGTAAATAAGTGAGTGATATAGGGCCAGGAGGGCTGACTGTGGAACATAGTACCGTATCTTCGATAGTATGCCTACGGTCTTGGAAATTTTCTTAGAAATTTGTTGTGTATGTGTATGAAATTTGAGTCTATTATCAAGGTGGATTCCTAAGAATTTTCCCTCTGTTAGCTTTGTGATAGGTGATCCGTTTATATAATCATAATGAAGCGCTAAACTCATGAGGGTCATACAGCGCTGCACCTTATACCTAATATATTTCTTTGTATTGTAAGTGATTTTCACACAGATGAGTCATTTATCTGCTTTAACTTATGGTTTAAATAATTAGATATTACAAGGACCCCAATGGAAATAAATCACTTTGACTTTTTGGGGGGATTATCCTACGTAATTTACACATATTACTCATCTAGGTTTTCTCCTTTTTCTAAATAGCTCTTGTTCTTCTTTATTTCTTCTATTGTCCATGGGGAAGTGGAAAAGAATCTTTCCTCCGTAAGCCATGCGTGTCGTATGAGGCGATTAAAATGCCGGGAACAATGGGCTAGTAATCCCTTCTCCTGTAGACATTTACTAAAAAAGAGAAGAAGAAGGAGGGGTGTTAATGTTGCAGTTTAAAAACTGTAGTGTAAAGCACCCTTCTGGCAAGACAGTGATGGAGTGAATGATTGTGAAAGTTTTTCTTTTTCGGGCCACCCTGCCTTGGTGGGAATCGGCCAGTGTGATAATAAAAAAAAATTACTCATGTATGATAATTTGTGTAATTGTATTTGTGTGTACCTGTACCTGTACCTGTAGAAATAAAGATTATTACTTACATGGAATTACAACCCCGACCAGATTTTAGTGGACCTTAACATGGCCAACACTCACAGTAAGATTTTAAAAACATGGAGGAGCAGGTGTGCTGTTGGATATATGAATACGGCGTCAAGTATGGTTATGATGGTTTATGTTGCAGTAAGTAGTAGTTAGTGATGTAAACCATACCACGGGCAGGGATTGAACCCGCGATCACAGTAGTAGAACTACAAGTACGTGTGATAATCTTCATTTCTTCAAGTACATGTACAAGGTATACAGAACATAACTGACATCAGTGACACTACTATATAGTAAGCCGCTGTATAGCCCTTGTGGTTTAGCGCTTCTTTTTGATTATAATAATATAATATATAGTAAGCCACTTGTTATGCTCAGTATTTCAGGCAATTAGGTCAGTTTTGTCCCAGGATGCGACCCACACCAGTCGACTAGCACCCAGGTACCTATTTTACTGTTAGGTGAATATTGGACAACAGGTGTTTTAAGGTATATTCCTGGTATGATACTTGTACTTAAACTTACTATAAGGTTTTGTGGTCGCAGTGGAAATGAGTCACATCGTCTGAGTTTTTTGTGGAGTTATCCTTTGTAATTTACACAGGTTCTGTATTACCTTGACAGGTTTAATGCTTGGTTATGAATAGTAATAATATACATATGTTAATCTGTATAATAATTGTACCCCTCAAGGGAGGTTCCTTGATGATGGTGAGGGGCTTTTGATCTAGGCAATTGGATCTGTGCTCCAGTTCCTTGAATTAAGCCTGAATACCTGCCATCCCTCCCCCCACAAAGATGCTGTATAATCCTACGGGTTTAGTGCTTCCCCGTGATTATAATAATAATGATAATTGTAATCACCTAAATTGATGTGACTACTTACATGTACCTGAACCCAGGTAAACTTACTAAGCAAAGGAGGCAAGAAGATTTTACTTGGATTGTTAATCCGATGAGTTAATAACCCAGAATAACTCAATAAATCAGGGTCATCAGACTGGCTTGTTTCCACTGGGGTCTTTTAATCTTCTCCCCCAGGATGCAACTCACCAATCCATTAATGCTATGCTCCCTACCTACCCTTAAGTTAACAGGGGCAGCAGGTGTAAAGATAAGATTTTGTTTGAATTTTTAACCTCGGAGGGTTAGCCACCCAGGATAACCCAAGAAAGGCAGTGCATCATCAAGGGAATGCCTCAGATTTCCAATAGGGTCCATAAATCTTGTCCCCCAGGATGCGACCCACACCAGTTGACTAACACCCAGGAACCTACTTGCTAGGTGAATGGGAACAGCAGGTGTAAGGAAACATGCCTGATGTTTCCACCCTTGCCAGAGATTGAACCATGGACAGTGTATGAGCAAGAGCATTGCCTACCGACAAGTTGATAAATTAGACATACCTGGAATATACCTGGAGAGGGTTTCAGGGGTCAACTCCCCCACAACCTGGTCTGTGACCAGGCCTCATGGTGGATCAGGGCCTAATCAACCAGGCTGTTACTGTTGGCCGCGCACAACCCGACGTATGAACCACAGCCCAGCTGTTCAGGTACTGACTTTAGATGCCTGTCCAGCATTTTCTTGAAGACAACCAGGGTCTGTTGGTAATCTCCCTTATGTATGCTGGGAGGCAGATGAACAGGCTTCAGCCCCTGACACTAATTATATTGTCTCTTATCATGCTAGTGGCGCCCCTGCTTTTCATTGGGGGATGTTGCATCGTCTGCCAAGTCTTTTGCTTTCATAGGGAGTGATTTTAATGTGCAAATTTGGCACTAATCCCTCTAGGATTTTCCAAGTGTATATAATCATGTATCTCTCCCTCCTGCATTCTAGGGAGTACAGGTTGAGGAACTTCAAGTGTTCCCAGTAATTGAGGTGTTTTATCGCAGTTATGTGTGCCGTGAAGTTTCTCTGTACATTTTCTAGGTCAGCAATTTCACCTGCCTTGAAAGGTGCTATTAGTGTGCAGCAATATTCCAGCCTAGATCGAACAAGCGACCTGAAGAGTGTCATCATAGGCTTGGCATCCCTGGTTTTGAAGGTTCTCATCCATCCTGTCATTTTTCTGGCAGATGCAATTGATACAATGTTGTGGTCCTTGAAGGTGAGATCCTCTGATATTATCACTCCCAGGTCTTTTACATTAGTTTTTTGCTCTATGTGTGGTTGGAATTTGTTTTATACTCGATATAGTTTTAATTTCCCAACATTTTCCATATCGGAGTAATTGAAATTTCTCATCATTGAACTTCATGTTGTTGTCTGTGGCCCATTTAATGATTTGGTTGATGTCCACCTGGAATCTTGCAGTGTCTTCAGTGGAGGACACTGTCATGTAAATTCAGGTGTCATCTGCAAAGGAAGACCCTGCTGTGGCTTACATCCCTGTCTATGTCAGATATGAGGATGAGGAACAGGATGGGAGCAAGTACTGTGCCTTGTAGAACAGAGCTTTTCACCATAGCTGCCTCAGACTTTACTCTGTTTACTACTACTCTTTGTGTTCTATTTGTTAGAAAATTATAGATCCATCTACCAATTTTTCCTGTTATTCCTTTATCACACATTTTGTATGCTATTGACACCATGGTCACACTTGTCAAAGGCTTTTGCAAAGTCTGTGTATATATCTGCATTTTGTTTGTCTTCTAGAGCATCCAGGACTTTGTCATGGTGGTCCAGTAGTTGCGACAGGTAGGAACAACCTGCTCTACACCTGGAACGCAGGAGGGAGAGATACATGATTATATACACCTGGAAAATCCTAGAGGGACTAGTACCGAACTTGCACACGAAAATCACTCACTACGAAAGCAAAAGACTTGGCAGACAATGCACCATCCCCCCAATGAAAAGCAGGGGTGTCACTAGCACGTTAAGAGACCATACAATAAGTGTCAGGGGCCCGAGACTGTTCAACTGCCTCCCAGCACACACAAGGGGGATTACCAACAGACCCCTGGCAGTCTTCAAGCTGGCACTGGACAAGCACCTAAAGTCAGTTCCTGATCAGCCGGGCTGTGGCTCGTACGTTGGTTTGCGTGCAGCCAGCAGCAACAGCCTGGTTGATCAGGCTCTGATCCACCAGGAGGCCTGGTCACAGACCGGGCCGCGGGGGCGTTGACCCCCGGAACTCTCTCCAGGTAAACTCCAGGTAAACACCCGTGTTGCCCTGGGTGGTGCAACTGATGGGTATCTAGATGGCTGGCAATCTTGCTACTTACAACCCTTTCAGAGAATATAATACAAAGAAAAATGGTGAAGATCAAGAGTTTGAGGTAATCAGTCCCTCAGCCTGGAGTCGATGTGAAAAGTTTATTATGTACATCGACTCCAGGCTGAGAGAGTGATTACATCAGGTGTAAAAATACATGCACAATGTTTCCATTCATCTGGGATCAAACCTGGTCCTTGTGTGTGTGAACTGAGCCAACAGTGCCACACTCCTTAACAGAGGGTCTTGATGTCAGTGAGAGACCCTTTTGGGTTTAGCACTTATGTTACTATTCTGATGTAAATTAAAAAAAAATTTAAAAATACTGTACATAAATATTGCATTTGAAAAGCCTATGGCATGCACAGCATTTTGGACAACATAGTTTAGGAGTAAAACTAAATACTAAAAAGATTATATACCTGTAGCACAGGGTATCAACCAGGAGAGAAAATAGTAGTTAAAAAGCAAATTGCACAAATTTTCACATTTTCAAGCCAACTCAGTTGCTTCGTCTTAATCTATTTGAGTTTAGATTCAAATTTATTTTTTATATTTATTATATTTTCAAAAGGCTGAATCAGATGAGAAGCCATTAACAGGTATAGACTACTTTTCTGTTTGTGGATAAACTGAATGCTTTCTTTAGCACCGTTACTACTACTACTTCTAGTACTACCAGCACTGTTCAACATGCCAACATGTCTCAAAGATTTGCCTAACATGGGCCAGTAGGCCTACTACAAGGCTTCTCTAAGAGTTGCTTTATTTCTTGTAACACCTGGCTGTGTTCATCTCTTTTGCCTATAAATTGTGCTGCTTCCAGGTATGTATCAGATTTAATAAACCCTGCCTCCCAAGCAAAATAGTATCATCTTTATTAAGTTTCCATTTGCTGTTTGTGTATATGTATTTATTAGTTATAACTTGGCATTTCCATAATATTACAGGACTTGCCTGGTATGGGCCAGTAGGTTTATTGCAGTGATCCTCTGTTCTTATGTTGGCTAAATGGTTTCCTTTTACTATAGTTTGTCTTTTTACATATTCTAATATCCTGTTTTGACTCTTTCACTGTAGTGACCCCTGAAATTAAGAGTCTCATCAGTGTTGTAATTTTAAAAGAATCTGAAAAGGTAGGGAATCTTTTCCAAAGGCAATGACATCAAAATTGCAAAATTTGATGTAAAACTTTCAGAATTATGCAGGTACAGTGGACCCCCGGTTAACGATTTTAATCCGTGCAAGAGGGCTCATCGTTATGCGAAATAATCGTTATGCGAATGAATTTTCCCCATAAGAAATAATGGAAATAAAATTAATCCGTGCAAGACGCCCAAAAGTATGAAAAAAAATTTTTTTTACCACATGAAATGTTAATTTTAATACACACAAACTGAAAAAGGCATGCACAATTAAATGACACTTACTTTTATTGAAGATCTGGTGATGATTGATGGGATGGGAGGAGGGGAGAGAGTGTGTTAGTGTTTAGAAGGGGAATCCCCTTCCATTAGGACTTGAGGTAGTAAGTCCTTTTCTGGGGTTACTTCCCTTCTTCTTTTAATGCCACTAGGGCCAGCTTCAGAGTCACTGGACTTCTTTCGCACAAGATATCTGTCCATAGTGGCCTGTACCTCTCGTTCCTTTATGACTTGCCTAAAGTGTTTCACAACATTGTCAGTGTAATAATCACCAGCACGGCTTGCAATAGCTGTGTGAGGGTGATTTTCATCCATGAAGGTTTGCACTTCAAGCCACTTTGCACAGATTTCCTTAATCTTTGAAGTAGGCAACTTCTTCAATTTCTCTCTCCCCTCCTCCGAAGCAATTTCCTCAGGTGTGGCCTCTTGCTCTTGAAGTTGATCTAGCAGCTCATCAGTGGTTAGTTCTTCATTGTCCTCCTCCACCAACTCTTCCACATCCTCCCCACTAACCTCCAACCCCAAGGACTTTCCCAATGCCACAATGGATTCCTCAACTGGCACAGGATTCTCAGGGTTAGCCTCAAACCCTTCAAAATCCCTTTTGTCTACACATTCTGGCCAGTTTCTTCCAAGCAGAGTTCAAGGTCCTCTTTGTCACTTCCTCCCAAGCCTTACCTATAAGGTTTACACAATTGAGGATATTAAAGTGATCTCTCCAAAACTCTCTTAGAGTCAGTTGAGTTTCTGAGGTCATTACAAAGCACCTTTCAAACAGAGCTTTTGTGTACAGTTTCTTGAAGTTGGAAATAACCTGCTGGTCCATGGGCTGCAGGAGAGGAGTGGTATTAGGAGGCAATAACTTCACCTTAATGAAGCTCATGTCCCCATAAAGTCGCTCTGCCACGTCTGTAGGATGACCAGGGGCATTGTCTAACACCAGGAGGCACTTAAGTTCTAATTTCTTTTCAGTTAGGTAATTTTTCACATTGGGGGCAAATGCATGGTGTAACCAGTTATAGAAAAATTCCCTAGTGACCCATGCCTTACTGTTTGCCCTCCACAGCACACACAAATTATCCTTGAGGACATTCTTTTGCCTGAACGCTCTGGGAGTTTCAGAGTGATACACTAATAAAGGCTTCACTTTGCAATCACCAGTAGCATTGGCACACATCAACAAAGTAAGCCTGTCTTTCATAGGCTTATGTCCTGGGAGTGCCTTTTCCTCCTGAGTAATGTAGGTCCTGCTTGGCATTTTCTTCCAGAACAGGCCTGTTTCATCACAATTAAACACTTGTTCAGGTTTCAGTCCTTCAGTTTCTATGTACTCCTTGAATTCCTGCACATATTTTTCAGCCGCTTTGTGGTCCGAACTGGCAGCCTCACCATGCCTTATCACACTATGGATGCCACTACGCTTCTTAAATCTCTCAAACCAACCTTTGCTGGCCTTAAATTCACTCACATCATCACTAGTTGCAGGCATTTTTTTAATTAAATCCTCATGCAACTTCCTAGCCTTTTCACATATGATCGCTTGAGAGACGCTATCTCCTGCTATCTGTTTTTCATTTATCCACACCAATAAGAGTCTCTCAACATCTTCCATCAATTGCGATCTTTGTTTCGAAAACACAGTTGAACCTTTGGCAAGAACAGCTTCCTTGATTGTCTTTCTGGTGCCCACAATAGTAGCGATGGTTGATTGGGGTTTCTTGTACAGCTTGACTAGGTCGGCTATACGCACTCCACTTTCATACTTATCAATTATCTCTTTCTTCATCTCTATAGTAATTCTTACCCTTTGAGGTGTAGGGTTGGCACTAGAAGCTTTCTTGGGGCCCATGGTCACTTATTTTCCAGAAACAGCACCGAAAATACTGTAATAATACGAAATATTCCGAGTGTATGCTTGGATGTTACCGCGGAGGCTGGCTGGTAAACAATGGGACGGAGCGGCACATGTGAGGCTGGCTGAGGGCACATTGGACGCGTCTCGGACGAAAATCGGTATGCGGGTTTTTAATCGGTATGCGGGGCAAAAATTTTGCGATAAAAGTAATCGTTATGCGGAAAAATCGCTATGCGATGCCATCGTTATGCGGGGGTCCACTGTACAAAGTTGGAGGTTGAGGAGTGCAGTACGCAACTGCAGTTTTACCTACTTTGAGGCCTAAAATGGGCCTCAAAGTGGGCAACATAGTTCTGCCCTGTAAAGTGCCCAGAAGTTAGTAATTTGGCCAATTTTTCACAAAATTAAAAAATTCCTGTTTAAAAACAGCCCAGAATAAACACTATAGGCATTCCAGTCACTAAGGCAACCTTTCCTCTTTGTTTATACAAAACACCCACTGCACAGTCCTGGTCTCTCATGTCTACACCAAAATTAACTGCTCACAGTATATTTGAGGGCACTGCAACTAATATACAGTGGACCCCCGGCATTCGATGGCATCAGTATACGTTAAATCCGGTATTCGATACATTGTATTACAAAAATTTTGCCTCGCCGCTCGTTAAAAAACCCGCCACACGCGATTTGTCCGGGACGCGTCCACGTGAGTGCCAGTGTTTACAAGCCAGCCAGTGTGCTCGCATCTAAGCATACATTTGGTACATTCCATATTATCACAGTGTTTTTGGTGCTTGTTTCTGCAAAATAAGTCGCCATGGGCCCCAAGAAAGCTTCTAGTGCCAACCCTGTGGTAATAAGGGTGAGAATTAGTATGGAAATTAAGAAAGATTTTGAAGGGTTTGGGGCTAACCCTGAGAAGCCTATGCCATTTGTGGAATCCATTTTGCCTACTTCGAAAATTAAGGAAATGTGTGCAAAGTGGGTTGAACTGCAAACCTTTATGGATGAAAATCACCCTAACACAGCTATTGCAAGCCGTGCTAGTGGCTATTACAATGACAATGTTGTGGCCCATTTTAGACAAATCTTAAAGGAATGGGAGGTACAGAGCTCTATGGACAGATTTGTTGTTTGACAGAGGTCCAGTGACTCTCAAGCTGGTCCTAGTGGCATTAAAAGAAGGGAAGTAATCCCGGAAAAGGACTTGCTACCTCAAGTCCTAATGGAAGGGGATTCCCCTTCTAAATATTAACAACTTCGACACTCTCCCCTCCTCCCATCCCATCAATCATCACCAGATCTTCATTAAAGGTAAGTGTCATGTATTCTATTGTTAGTAGAGTACTACTAACTGTGCATGTCTTCTTCAGTTTGTGTGCATTAAACTTAATATTTCATGTGGTAAAACTTTTTTTTTTCATAGTACTTTTGGGTGTCTTGCACAGATTAATTTAATTTCCATTATTTCTTATGGGGAAAATTAATTCGCCTTCCGATAATTTTGGCATACGATGAGCTCTCAGGCACGGATTAATATCGTATACCGGGGGTCTACTGTATGTTTGTGTGAGCGACATTTGCCTCAGAAACATGTATACAAGTGGGAGACATTGAAAGGATTAATTCTTACTTGAATTAGAAAGGTTCAGCTTGAGGATGTGCCCAGCATGGGCCAGTAGACCTATTGCAGTGATACTCTTTATTGTATGTGAGAAGGGTTGGGTTTGAGAAGAATCTGCTTAACATAGGCCAGCAGGCCTGTTGCTGTGTTCTTCCATTCTTATTTTTTAGTAATATAGTAGGCTTTAGCATCTAAAAAGTTAAATGCATAAAAGGTGCAAAATGTGCCTGAATGTGTTCAAGGGGAGCAGCTGCTACCCCTTCCTTCCTTCCCCTTGGCTATGCTTCTTTATTTAGACAATTGTAACCTTGATAATGAATGGTATATCATCAAGAATAAAGCTGCAGATTCAGAGTAATATCTCATACAGTATCTGATCTTTTTTAGGGTAGTCTAGTTCCTTCAAGGGGGACCCTTGATATAGGTGAAGGGCTCTTGATACAAGGAATTGGTACAGTGGACCCCCGCATAACGATGGCATCACATAGCGATTATTTCGCATACCGCTTACTTTAATTGCAAAAATTTTGCCTCACATACCGCTTAAAAACCCGCTTACCGATTTTCTTCCGAGACGCGCTCACATGTTCCGCCGGTGGCATTGTTTACCAGCCAGCCTCCGCGGTAACATCCAAGCATACAATCGGAATATTTCGTATTATTACAGTGTTTTCGGTGCTGTTTCTGGAAAATAAGTGACCATGGGCCCCAAGAAAGCTTCTAGTGCCAACCCTGTGGTAAAAAGGGTGAGAATTAGTATGGAAATTAAGAAAGATTTTGAAGGGTTTGGGGCTAACCCTGAGAAGCCTATGCCAGTTGTGGAATCCATTGTGCCTACTTCAAAAATTAAGGAAATGTGTGCACAGTGGGTTGAACTGCAAACCTTTATGGATGAAAATCACCCTGACACAGCTGTTGCAAGCCGTGCTGGTGACTATTTCAATGACAATGTTGTGGCCCATTTTAGACAAATCGTAAAGGAACGGGAGGTACAGAGCTCTATGGACAGATTTGTTGTGCGACAGAGGTCCAGTGACTCTCAAGCTGGTCCTAGTGGCATTAAAAGAAGAAGGGAAGTAACCCCGGAAAAGGACTTGCTACCTCAAGTCCTAATGGAAGGGGATTCCCCTTCTAAACAGTAAGAAGATAATGCTCTCCCCTCCTCCCATCCCATCAATCATCACCAGATCTTCAATAAAAGTAAGTGTCATGTAAGTGTGCATGCCTTTTTCAGTTTGTGTGTATTAAAATTAACATTTCATGTGGTAAAAAAAATTTTTTTTCATACTTTTGGGTGTCTTGCACGGATTAATTTTATTTCCATTATTTCTTATGGGGAAAATTCATTCACATAACGATTATTTCGCATAACAATTACCCCTCTTGCACGGATTAAAATCGTTAACCGGGGATCCACTGTATTACCCTCTTTGAACCAAATTTGATTGCCTACTGTTCCCCAAGTGCTATATGAGCCTCAAGTTTTGTGTTCTTCAATGAATGTGCTAATACACTGTCACTGCTATCTTCTTGCAGACGGGTAGTGGAACGGCTTTTTTTTTTTTATGTGAGCTATGTATTGCCTGTAGTATTGACTATTTAAAACAACCTTGTGCAGAATGCCTGATAATTATGCAACTGGTATTGCTATAATGGTAGGTTCATTTTACCCATGGTTGTGTTGTATTTTTGTAAGAGCTTTTGTAGTGTATGTTTGGGGGTCTAAAATGGATTAATCTAATTAACATTATTCCTTATGGGAACAAATTCGTTTGGTATCGGCAGTCGAACAGCCTTCTGGAATGAATTAAGTTCGTAACCCGAGGTACCAATGCATTGTATTAATGTAGATACAGTATTGTATTGATTGTAGAAACAGTATTGTATTGATTTCAAATACAGTATTGTATTGATTGTAGATACAGTATTGTATTGATTGTAGATACAGTATTGTATTGATTGTAGATACAGTATTGTACTGAATGTAGATACTGCATAGTATTTTACTGAATGTAGATACTGTATAGTATTTTACTGAATGTAGATACTGTACGGTATTTTATTGAAAGTAGATACAGTATTGTATTGAATGTAGATACAGTATTGTATTGTATGTGGGACAGTATTGTATTGAATGTGGATACAGTATTGTACTGACTGGATACAGTATTGTACTGACTGTGGATACAGTATTGTACTGAATGTGGATACAGTATTGTACTGAATGTGGATACAGTATTGTACTGAATGTTGATACAGTATTGCAAATTAGTGTCCCATAGCTCAGTTGCTAGTGCACTCAGCTCACACACTGAGGTCCAGGAGTCAATCCCTGGTACAGGTGGAAACAGTAAGTCTAGTTTCCTTGGGACATCTGTTGTCCATGTTCACCTATCAATAAAATAGGAACCTGGGTGTTCGTCAACTGGCGTGGTTCTCATCCTGGGACAGAATTGACCTAATTTGCCTGAAATGCTTTGCATAACAAGAGGCTTTCTATATAGTACAGGTCGGCCATCGCTAATCTGACATCATTGGGATCTGTAGTGTACCAGATTAGTGTGTCTGCTGGATTACAGAATGGTTAGGTTAGAATACACTTAATTAACCACTCAATAGAGAGACTGCTACATCTTCCTCATTTTCGTCACTGCTATCCTCCACTGGCTTGTTACTGTGGATTTACAACCATCTGCACAATTTCTGAGTCAGTATAATGATGAAATCTGAAATTATGCTAGCCGAAATTAGTGCCGGATTACTGATGGAACCGGATAACTGACTGACGGATTAGTGATGGTCAACCTGTACTGTAGTATGTCATTGATGTCAGCTAGGCCTGTATACCATATACATGTACTTGTAGAAATTATTATTATTATTATTATTATTATTATTATTATTATTATTATTATTATTATTATTATTATTATTATTTTACAAATACAGTCCTGTGTTATTGTATCTAGTATCTGATTCTTGACTTTCAGAAATTGAAGTTGAATTCAAGAGGAGGGGGAGAGAACTGAACATTCCAGTATTGGGCTATATTCTCTATGTGAGACGTCTTCAGATATTACTCAAACACGAGGAGATAGTTAAGAGTCATCTTGTGACATTAGGAAAGCTCTGGAAAGATATTCTGTGCTATAAGCCATTCCACCTTCACATCGATTTCCATAAAGCCATTATAAAATTGTATATAGTAACCAAGTTACTGGTAAGTGATATGGGTAATTTCTTGTTATTATACTCCTGGGAAGTATTAAATTAGAAAGGTTATACAACGCTTTGGAAACAGAAGGGGGTAATCAGGTTTGATTCATGGAGGAAGGGAGTATGTTTTACTGTGATAGTAATATCGGACACTTCTTTGAGTGTAATAGTAATAATGGACAGTTTTATAACCAACGGACTTAGCTCCTTTCCAGATCAGTTGACCCAGTGGATTTTGTCCCATTTTTCCAAAGTCGACGTTCATTACTGTATTTCACGGCTTATAAGACTTGTTTTAGTTTCAGTGGCTCGGCATCAGACGTAACTGGGAGAGCTACAGCCCACCCCACACCCCAAACTTATAACTACCATCAGACCTTAAGTTTATAGGATACAGGGTAGTTTTTGGAGACATTTTATGGAAAAAAAAAAAATGTGCCTAATAAACCATGAAATACAGTAAGTTGAACGTTGAAAGTAGTAATACTTATTGATGTGAATGCTGTGGATAGAAATTTTCAAGAAGTTGAATGGCTTCCTTCTACTAGTACCATATCAGCCAGGTTGTAATGGCTGTGTGGGCTTGTGGGTCGCTGGCATAAACAGCCTGGTTAACCAGGTAGTCAGTAGGTAAGCCTGGCCTCAGATCAGACTGTGATCGAGCTGATCACAGGGAAAACATTAACAGGTGTATCAACTATTATTCTATAGGTATCCCTTGCCCCATGCTATAGACATTCCAAGTCCATGGCACATAAATTGAAATCTCATACAGCAAACCCAACATGTAAAACATAGGGATGAGTTCTGAGACTTGTAAATTCAGCATTTCTAATGTTTACCAAAAAAAAAAAAAAAAAAAAACGGTAGCTTACAGCACATGTGCCAAACAGCTGTACAATTTGGTATACTTTTGAAGAGCTTTGCGAGTTTCATTACTCTCGGAGCATGGCCATGGGCCAGGCTCGTTTGGTGCTTGCCTGGTCAACCAGGTTGTTGCTGTTGGAGGCCCACTGCCCCCCACATCCATCACAGCCTGGTTGATCTAGCACCTGCTGAAGATACTTGTCCAGTTTCCTTTTGAAGGCTTCTACACTTGTTCCAGCTGTGTTTCTGATATCTTCTGGTAAGATGTTGAATAGTCTGGGATCCCAGATGTTGATACAGTGTTCCTTTATTGTCCCCACTGCACCCCTGCTCCTCACTGGGTTTATTTTGCACTTCCTCCCATATCTCTCACTCCAGTATGTTATGGCAGTGTGCCGATTTGGGACCAGGCACTAGAGTACTTTCCAGGTATTTATTATCATGTATCTCGCTCTCCTCCGCTCCAGTGAGTACATGTTCAAGATTTGAAGGCGTTCCCGGTAGTAATCTGATCAAAAAACAAGTGGCAATGGTTGGGTGAGCGGTAGTCCTGTATGACATGGGCCAGTAAGACTAATGCAGTATTTATCTTTTTTATATTTTTATTTTAGGCAAGCAGTGGTTTGGTATTTACTGTAGTTGTGTATGAGCAGGAATAGTTGGCCAAGAGGAGAACCTGCCTAGCATGAGCAGGTTGGTCAATGCAGTTCTCTTCTGCTCTTATTTAGGAGAGCACTAGTTTTTCTATAGTTAATTGTTTATAAGTGGTGAAGGATGGGTGGGAGTAGGACCTACTTAGTATGGGCTAATATGCCACTGCATTGTTCCTGTTCTTATGCAGGAAAGTAATTGTTTAGTAATAGTAAATAGTAATAGTAATGTTAATGAGAATGGTTGGCTGAGAGTAGAGCCTGCCTACCATGGGTCGGTAAACCTGTTGCAGTGCTTCTTTGTTCTTGTGTGAAGATGGTGTTATTGCAGTAGGGATGTATGTATATGTAAGTGGGAACAGTTAGGAAGAGTAAGACTTGCCTTCCACTGGCCAGTATGCCTGCTACAATACTTTTTTTTATATTATAACCCAATTTTGAGCAGTAATTAATGTAATATGGTTAAAAAATAAATGGGGATTGGTGAACACACAAGAGCAAAGTTACAGAGCATGTAGGAAATTGCTGGCAAAAACAGGGTCACTGCATGTAATCGAATCTTAATATAGTAAAGCCACATAAATCAAGGGAAACCTATATTTATAGATAGTACTAAACCAAAAAGGGTTATATTTGCACTTAATTGGTACATAAACCAAATCTTCAAATGGGCCACTCAAAACAATATGAAGTTCAATGAAGACAAATTTCAACTACTCAGATATGGAAAACTTGAGGAAATTAAAACTATGTCAGAGTATACAACAAATTCTTACCATACAATAGAGCAAAAAAGTATTGTGAAGGACCTGGGAGTGATAATGTCAGAGGATCTCGCCTTCAAAGACCACAACAATGTATCTACCGCATCTGCTAGGAAAATGATAGGATGGATAATGAGAACCTTCAAAACTAGGGAAGCCAAACCCATGATGATTCTCTTCAAATCTCTTGTTTCTAGGCTGGAATACTGCTATACACTAGCTGCCCCCTTCAAGGCAGGGAAAATTGCTGACCAGGAGAGTGTACAAAGAACTTTCACGGCACACATAAGTACGATAAGGCACCTAAATTACTGGGAACGGTTGAAGGCCCTTGATCTATATTCCCTGGAGTCCAGGCGAGAGAGAGATACATGATAATATACACTTGGAAAATCCTAGAGGGATTAGTACCAAATTTGCACACGAAAATCACTCCCTATGAAAGCAAAAGACTTGGCAGGAGATCCAACATTCCCCCAGTGAAAAGCAGGGGTGCCACAAATGCACTAAGAGACAACACAATAAGTGTTCAGGACCCAAGACTGTTCAGCTGCCTCCCAACATACATAAGGGGGATTACTAATAGATCCTGGCTATCTTCAAGAAGGCACTGGACAGACACCTAAAGTCAGTACCTGACCAACCGGGCTGTGGTTGGTACGTCAATTTGCATGTGACCAGCAGTAACAGCCCGGTTGATCAGACCTTGATCCACCACGAGGCCTGGTCTCAAACCAAGCCGCGGGGGCATTGACCCCCGAAACCCTCTCCAAGTAAACTCCAGGTACCAAGGAAGCATCTAATTCTTTTAAACCATTATACATGTACATGTATACTCAGTGGTCAGTCGTCACGTGAGGTCACAGACCCTGAGCTGCTTTGGGGATTAGTGTGGACGGTTACAAAGCATGGCTTGCTTCTGCAGTGTTTTAAAAATTGAGGTTGGAGAGTTGAAGGAGGAGGTCTTGCTTCTCCAGGAGGAGATTAGGAGGCTGAAGGTCCACCTCAATGGGTCTGGGAGAGAGTGTGAGGTGGCTGGAGTTGTGGGGAATGAGGCTTCTAGCAGTGAGGTGCAGTCTGTCTCTCGCTGTGAGGAGGCTGTAGCTGGGGAGGTAGCAACGGCTACCAGCAGTGAGGTGCAGTCCAGCACCTGCTACAAGTGGCGAGTGGTTCACAGTAATGGAAGGCGCATCAGAGTAAGGAAAGTTAAGAGTGAAGATCTGAAGGTAGGAAATCGCTTCTCTGTTCTTCAGGATGAATGTACTTCAGTGGCCAGTGAAGGTAAGGGTACTACTGCCCCTGCTAATGGAGGTAAGCGCATTCTTGTGGTTGGTGACTCTCAGGTAAGATATATTGACCGTGCTTTTTGTAATAGGAATAAGAAGATGAGAGACAGAGTGTGCTTCCCTGGAGCTGGTGTTGGGGACATTGTCAACAGGCTGGATAATATCACGTCAGGTAATGGGAACGAGCCCATTATCTGTCTCAGTGCTGGTGGAAATGATATTGGGAAGGGTAGGAGAGAAGAGCTGCTAGATAAGTACAGGTCAGCTATAGATTTCATTAAGTCTAAGGGAGGGATCCCAATCATATGTAGCATCTTGCCTAGAAGGGGAGTAGGAAATGAATGATTGTCTAGGGCAATTGGTGTAAATTGCTGGCTAGACAGATACTGCAAGGAACTTGCAATCCCATTCATTGACAACTGGAACAACTTTTATGGCAAACATGATATGTATGCAAGGGATGGGGTACATCTCTCTGGGGCTGGGGTGGTAGCACTTGCAGACTCGATTGAGAAGGCCATTGGTGAAATGCCTATGATTTTAAACTGATGGAAGATAGAGGTATGGGTGTGTGTGGGAAACAAGCAGGTTGCAACACTTGGGTTGGAAACAGTAAATGTATAAAAGGCATTCAGCATGAAGTTATAAATAAAGACAATAGATCAGGTCAGCAAACAAAGGGGGACAGCAGAGGGCAGCAAGGGACTAGCTCCCTTAAGGTTTACTATACTAATAGCAGGAGTGTAAGAAATAAGATAGATGAGCTAAGATTAATTGCAAGTGCAGGAAACATAGATATTATTGCTATAACAGAGACCTGGCTTAATCTGAAAGATAGAGAGATGCCCTCTGAATGTCACATACAAGGCTATAAATTATTCCACACTGACAGGGTCAACAGGAAAGGTGGTGGAGTAGCGATGTATGTCAGAGACAATTTAAATTGTTGTGTTAGACAAGATATTAAATTAGAAGCGTCAGCCACTGAATCTGTTTGGTTACAGCTTCTCGAGGGCCGAGAAAAACTAATTTTGGGTGTGATTTACAGGGCCCCAAATCTTGATAGGGAGTGCAGTAAACTTCTATGGGACGAAATTCGTAAGGCATCTACATACGAAAATGTTGTGCTAATGGGAGATTTCAACTATAGACAGATTGACTGGAGCAATTTGACAGGAAATTTAGAGTCAGGTGACTTTCTTGATATGATCCAGGATTGTTTTTTAAAACAGTTTGTGACAGAGCCAACTAGGGGTAATAACCTCCTTGACTTGGTTCTTGCCAGTAGGGAAACACTAATTAATAATCTTGAGGTTAATGATGAGCTTGGGGAAAGTGATCACAAATCACTCAGTTTTAATATATCATGGAATTCCCCTAATAATGGCAATCAAGTCTCCATCCCTGACTTTCGCTTGGCTGATTTCATAGGACTGAAAAATTACTTAGGTGGGCTGAACTGGAATGACCTGACTAAGGGTCAGGTAGGTGGTGATGGTTGCCGATATGATGCTTTCCAGGGCATAGTTCTAGCTGCTCAGTCAAATTATGTTCCAAATAGGGAAATCAGATCAAACAAAAATGATCCTAAATGGATGAACAATAGATTAAAATATCTGATTGGTCAAAAGAGAGGCATATATAGGCAAATCAAAAGAGGAGAGGGGCAATTGAGAAATCGATATATTCAGTTAAAGAGAGAAATAAAAAAGGGAATTAGAAAAGCAAAAAGAGATTATGAGGTTAAAGTTGCAAGAGAATCGAAGACTAACCCAAAAGGATTCTTTCAGGTATACAGAAGTAAGATCAGGGACAAGATAGGCCCACTCAAAAGTTCCTCGGGTCAGCTCACTGACAGTGATAAGGAAATGTGTAGAATTTTTAACACATACTTCCTCTCAGTTTTTACACAGGAGGATACCAGCGATATTCCAGTAATGATAAATTATGTAGAACAGGACGATAATAAACTGTGCACTATTAGGGTCACAAGTGACATGGTCCTTAGGCAAATAGATAAATTAAAACCTAACAAATCCCCAGGCCCTGATGAACTGTATGCAAGGGTTCTAAAGGAATGTAAAGAGGAGCTTAGCACACCTTTGGCTAATCTTTTCAACATATCACTACAAACTGGCATGGTGCCAGATAAGTGGAAAATGGCAAATGTGATACCTATTTTCAAAACAGGTGACAGGTCCTTAGCTTCGAACTATAGACCAATAAGCCTAACCTCCATAGTGGGAAAATTTATGGAATCAATAATTGCCGAGGCAGTTCGTAGCCACCTTGAAAAGCATAAATTAATCAACGAATCTCAGCATGGTTTTACAAAGGGGCGTTCCTGCCTTACGAATTTATTAACTTTTTTCACTAAGGTATTTGAGGAGGTAGATCATGGTAATGAATATGATATTGTGTATATGGACTTCAGTAAGGCTTTTGACAGGGTCCCACATCAGAGACTATTGAGGAAAATTAAAGCACATGGAATAGGAGGAGAAATTTTTTCCTGGATAGAGGCATGGTTGACAAATAGGCAGCAGAGAGTTTGCATAAATGGGGAGAAATCAGAGTGGGGAAGCGTCACGAGCGGTGTTCCACAGGGGTCAGTGTTGGGCCCCCTGCTGTTCACAATCTACATAAACGACATAGATGAGGGCATAAAGAGCGACATCGGCAAGTTTGCCGATGACACCAAAATAGGCCGTCGAATTCATTCTGACGAGGACATTCGAGCACTCCAGGAAGATTTGAATAGACTGATGCAGTGGTCGGAGAAGTGGCAGATGCAGTTTAATATAGACAAATGCAAAGTTCTAAATGTTGGACAGGACAATAACCATGCCACATATAAACTAAATAATGTAGATCTTAATATTACGGATTGCGAAAAAGATTTAGGAGTTCTGGTTAGCAGTAATCTGAAACCAAGACAACAGTGCATAAGTGTTTGCAATAAAGCTAATAGAATCCTTGGCTTCATATCAAGAAGCATAAATAATAGGAGTCCTCAGGTTGTTCTTCAACTCTATACATCCTTGGTTAGGCCTCATTTAGATTATGCTGCACAGTTTTGGTCACCGTATTACAGAATGGATATAAATTCTCTGGAAAATGTACAAAGGAGGATGACAAAGTTGATCCCATGTATCAGAAACCTTCCCTATGAGGATAGACTAAGGGCCCTGAAACTGCACTCTCTAGAAAGACGTAGAATTAGGGGGGATATGATTGAGGTGTATAAATGGAAGACAGGAATAAATAAAGGGGATGTAAATAGTGTGCTGAAAATATCTAGCCTAGACAGGACTCGCAGCAATGGTTTTAAGTTGGAAAAATTCAGATTCAGGAAGGATATAGGAAAGTACTGGTTTGGTAATAGAGTTGTGGATGAGTGGAACAAACTCCCAAATACCGTTATAGAGGCCAGAACGTTGTGTAGCTTTAAAAATAGGTTGGATAAATACATGAGTAGATGTGGGTGGGTGTGAGTTAGACCTGATAACTTGTGCTACCAGGTCGGTTGCCGTGTTCCTCCCTTAAGTCAATGTGACCTGACCTGACTAGGTTGGGTGCATTGGCTTAAGCCGGTAGGAGACTTGGACCTGCCTTGCATGGGCCAGTAGGCCTTCTGCAGTGTTCATTCGTTCTTATGTTCTTATAAGAGAAGGCAAAATTATATGTCATGTAGCCTATCCTTCTAAGCAACATCAGTGTTCTAATTTAGCTGAAGACTGTTAGTAAAGTAATGTCAATATCACACACAATTGATTATTTGATAGTGTATTCTACTGTCTATTGTGGGTCTTCATTGTCTGTTCATGCTTCAGAATTTATCACCTTTATGTATAATTTTATTTATATTAATGTATGGTATAATTTATTAATTTTATTAACCCCTTCAGGGTCCAAGGCCAAAATCTGAAGTGTGCCCCAGTGTCCAAGAATTTAAAAAAAAAAAATTTTTTATTTTTTCTTATGAAATGGTAGAGAATTTTTTGTGAAGGTAATAAAACAAAAAGTATGAAATTTGATGGAAAATTGACGAAATTATGCTCTCGCGAATTTTGATGTGTCAGAGATATTTACAAATCAGCGATTTTGCCGACTTTGACTCCCATTTTAGGCCAATTACATTATTCCAGTCGACCAAATTCTTAGCTATTTCACTAGTATTACTTCCATTCTATCGACTGAGCACAAGAAATCGCCAAGTCAACTGTTTCAACTACAAAATAAAGTGATCGGAAATTGGTAATTTGGCCAATTTAACACAAAGTTCAAAATATTCCAATTTCAAAATAGGGTCCAGAATAAACAATGTAGGTATTCCTGGCACTAAACTAACATTTCCTCTGTTCATTAGTTACATTTTGAGGCTTTACAAATAAATTCCATTTTGATTTTTTATTCACATAATGAATTTTTATTCACACCAAAAAATAGAAGATTTACTGTTATGCAATATTGTAATAATTGCATAAATATCATCACCACATTTGTGAATGTATATTAGACCCACCAGCTGGCGTGTATTAGACGTGTGAGGTCATTTGTTTACTCTTGAACATCGGCAAAATTTAACATTTCCGCTACTTTGAGCTCAGTTTCAAGCTATTTCCAGTGCTAAAACCAATCAAAATCATCTCTATTCCTGTAATATGTCTTCCATTCTATCAAATGAGACCAAGAAATCGCAAATACAACTATAAAAAACATACGAAAAAACACTGCAAAGTTGCTGTTTTAATCGAAAATCATGGTCTCAGTTTTTTTCTCTCATTATACACAGTGTGCTGCAGGATTTGTTTTATGTGGTGCACACATACCACATAGATGTATTCTCTCATATCTAGGCCCAAATGTACCACTCACAGTTTATCAGAGGGAGCTGAGCTCATGACATAGATCTACGGTTTGGACCCTGAACGTAAAGCCGTAGATCTACGGGACGGACCCTGAAAGGGTTAATAGGCATCAGTCTAACCTAATTAATGCATATTGAGAAATTTGCTTATATGACAAACTGACTTTGACACTAGGATGACAGGTTGTGGCATAATACAAGGCCAGTACTGTTCGATCCAAACCAGTGCAGTACAGTGGTCCCTTGATAATCATCCGGCTCGATAGTCATCCTTTTTGGAAATCGTCGCGTTATTTTCGTACAAACATTGGCTCGCAAACGGTCGGTTGACTCACTAATCGTCCTTCGTCCAGGACGCGTACTCATGCTCTGAGCCGCCTCGGCCTCCCTTCCTAGCCAGTGTGCCATTGTTTGCCAGTGAGCGACGGCCCCCTCACTTGTTCATACGAAATATTTCATAATATTCCATTCATTTTAGTGCCTGCAAGTGCTAAATAAGCTACCATGGGTCCAAAGAAAGCTCCTAGTGCCAAGCCTTTGGTAAAGAAGGTTAGAAATACGATTGAACTTAAGAAAAACATCATTGAACAATATGAAAGTGGGGTACGTGTGGCCAAACTGGCCAGAATGTATAACAAATCCCGTACAACCATATCTTCTATCATAGCCAAGAAAAAGGAAATCAAGGAAGCTGTTGTTGCAAAGGGGGTAAATATGCTGACAAAAATGAGATCACCAGTACTCGAAGATGTTGAGAAGTTATTATTGGTGTGAATAAACAAGAAACAATTAGCAGGAGATACTCTTATGATGTCGATTATTTGTGAAAAGGCTAGGCAGTTGCATGACGATCTGGTAAAGAAATTGCCTGCAACGAGTACTGATAATTGTGAATTTAAGGCCAGCAAAGGTTGGTTTGAGAGATTTAAGAAGCGTAGTGGCATACACAGTGTGATAAGGCATGGTGAGGCTGCCAGTTCAGACAAAATTGCAGCTACAAAATTCGTAAGTGAATTCAAGGAGTACATAGAGGCTGAAGGACTGAAACCTGAACAAGTGTTCAGTTGTGACGAAACAGGCCTCTTTTGGAAAAAAATGCCAAAGAAGACCTACATTACTCAGGAGGAAAAGGGACTGCCAGGACACAAGCCTGTGAAAGACAGGCTGACGCTCATGTTCTGTGCTAATGCTAGTGGGGATTTCAAAGTGAAGCCGTTACTAGTGTACCATTCTGAAAATCCCAGAGTATTCAGGAAAAACAATGTTATGAAGAGTAAATTGTGTGTTTTGGAGATCTAATAATAAGGCATGGGTCACGAGGGAAATTTTCGTCGAGTGGTTCAATGAAGTGTTCGGCCCTAGTGTGAAGAATTACCTCCTGGAAAAGAAATTGGATCTCAAGTGCCTCCTAGTAATGGATAATGCATCTGCTCATCCTCCAAACTTGGATGACCTAATTCTGCAGGAGTTTGGGTTCATCACAGTAAAGTTCTTGCCCCCGAATACCAATCCTCTCCTCCAGCCCATGTACCAGCAGGTCATTTCAAACTTTAAAAAGCTCTACACCAAAGCAATGTTTCAAAGGTGCTTTAATGTGACCTCAGACACTCGCTTGACCCCAAGAGATTTTTGGAAAGGTAAGGCTTGGGAGGGAGTGACTACCAGGACTTTGAACTCTGCTTGAAGAAAATTGTGGCCGGATTGTGTCCACAAGAGGGATTTTGAAGGGTTTGGGGCTGACCCTGATGAGCCTATGTCAGTTGTGAACTCTATTGTGGCATTGGGGAGTTCCATGGGATTGGATGTGAGTTTGGAGGATGTGGAAGAGTTGGTGGAGGACCACAAGGAAGAGCTAACCATTGAGGAGCTGCAAGAGCTTCAGCAGGAACAGCAACAGATCGCAGCTCAGAATCTTGCTGCAGAGGAGGAGGAAGAGAGATGGAAGAGGGTGCCTTCTTCAGAAATTAAGGTGATTTTTGAAATGTGGGGTAGGATGGAAAGATTTATGGAGAAACATCACCCTTAGAAGGATGTTACAAGCCATATTGGCAATTTGTACAGTGACAGAGTCTTGACCCATTTTAGGGAAGTTTTAAAGAGACGCCAGAAACAGCGCTCTCTGGACACTTTTTTTTGTGAGACAGGACTCCAGTGACTCTCAAGCTGGTCCTAGTGACATTAAGAAACAGAGAAGAGAAGTAACCCCAGAAAAGGACTTGGTACCTGAGGTGTTGATGGAAGGGGATTCCCCTTCCAAACAGTAACTACTCCAATCTCTCTCCTCCTCCAGTCTTCCATACACTAAGAAGAATCGCCAATAAAGGTAAGTGTTATGCTCTTAATGTTTCATTCATCATTTCCCACTGTATTGTTTATGTACTACATCTATGTTTCATGTAAAAAAAATTTTTGTTTTAATACTTCTGGGTGTCAGGAACAGATTAATTGTATTTACATTATTTCTTATGGGGAAAATTGATTCGAAAATCGTCTATTTCGATAATCGTCGCACTTCCAGGAACGGATTAACGACGATAAACGAGGGACCACTGTACTTTCTGTCATGCCACATGAATTTGATTCCTGGCATAGGGGTTCTGAGACAGTTTATACTGATGTAGTATTAATATACATGTAGTAGTAAACTACAAGTATGAATATAGTCATTTCCATCTGACTTCTGACATTATCATTATTGTATTCAAGGGGAAGTACAGTGGACCCCCGCATACCGATTTTAATCCGTGCAAGAGGGGTCATTGTTATGCGAAATAATCGGTATGCGAATGAATTTTCCCCATAAGAAATAATGGAAATAAAATTAATCCGTGCAAGACACCCAAAAGTATGAAAAAAAAAAATTTTACCACATGAAATGTTAATTTTAATACACACAAACTGAAAAAGGCATGCACAATTACATGACACTTACTTTTATTGAAGATCTGGTGATGATTGATGGGATGGGAGGAGGAGAGAGAGAGTGTTAGTGTTTAGAAGGGGAATCCCCTTCCATTAAGACTTGAGGTGTCGAGTCCTTTTCTGGGGTTACTTCCCTTCTTCTTTTAATGCCACTAGGACCAGCTTCAGAGTCACTGGACTTCTTTCGCACAACATATCTGTCCATAGTGGCCTGTACCTCTCGTTCCTTTATGACTTCCCTAAAGTGTTTCACAACATTGTCAGTGTACAGGTTGCCAACACGGCTTGCAATAGCTGTGTGAGGGTGATTTTCATCAAAAAAGGTTTGCACTTCAAGCCACTTTGCACCCATTTCCTTAATCTTTGTAGTAGGCAACTTCTTCAATTTCTCTCTCCCCTCCTCTGAACCAGTTTCCTCAGGTCTGGCCTCTTGCTGTTGAAGTTGATCTATCAGCTCATCAGTGGTTAGTTCTTCATTGTCCTCCTCCACCTACTCTTCCACATCCTCCCCACTAACCTCCAACCCCAAGGACTTTCCCAATGCCACAATGGATTCCTCAACTGGCATAATCCTCTCAGGGTTAGCCTCAAACCCTTCAAAATCCCTTTTGTCTACACATTCTGGCCACAGTTTCTTCTAAGCAGAGTTCAAGGTCTTCTTAGTCACTCCCTCCCAAGCCTTACCTATAAGGTTTACGCAATTGAGGATATTAAAGTGCTCTCTCCAAAACTCTCTTAGAGTCAGTCAGTTGAGTTTCTGAGGTCACTACAAAGCACCTTTCAAACAGAGCTTTTTTGTACAGTTTTTTGAAGTTTGCAATAACCTGCTGGTCCATGGGCTGCAGGAGAGGAGTGTTATTAGGAGGCAAAAACTTGACGTTAATGAATTTGATGTCCCCATAAAGTCGCTCTGCCACGTCTGTAGGATGACCAGGGGCATTGTCTAACACCAGGAGGCACTTAAGTTCTAATTTCTTTTCAGTTAGGTAATCTTTCACATTGGGGGCAAATGCATGGTGTAACCAGTCATAGAAAAAGTCCCTAGTGACCCATGCCTTACTGTTTGCCCTCCACAGCACACACAAATTCTCCTTGAGGACATTCTTTTGCCTGAACGCTCTAGGAGTTTCAGAGTGATATACTAATAAAGGCTTAACTTTGCAATCACCAGTAGCATTGGAACACATCAACAAAGTAAGCCTGTCTTTCATAGGCTTATGTCGTGGGAGTGCCTTTTCCTCCTGAGTATGGACAGATTATTGACTTTCTGATCAGATATATGATGAAAATGATTTAAAGAATTTGTCAGAAATATTGAAACCTTACAAAAAAGCACTGAACTCATGAAAAAATTACTGGAAGCAGGAGCCGCTTGGCATTTTCTTCCAAAACAGGCCTGTTTCATCACAATTAAACACTTGTTCAGGTTTCAGTCCTTCAGTCTCTATGTACTCCTTGAATTCATGCACATATTTTTCAGCCGCTTTGTGGTCCGAACTGGCAGCCTCACCATGCCTTATCACACTATGTATGCCACTACGCTTCTTAAATCTCTCAAACCAACCTTTGCTGGCCTTAAATTCACTCACATCAGCACTAGTTGCAGGCACTTTTTTAATTAAATCCTCATGCAACTTCCTAGCCTTTTCGCTTATGATCGCTTGAAAGATGCTATCTCCTGCTAGCTGTTTTTCATTTATCCACACCAATAAGAGTCTCTCAACATCTTCCATCACTTGCGATCTTTGTTTCGAAAACGCAGTTAAACCTTTGGCAAGAACAGCTTCCTTGATTGCCTTTCTGGTGCCCACAATAGTAGCGATGGTTGAATGGGGTTTCTTGTACAACCTGACCAGGTCGGCGATACGCACTCCACTTTCATACTTATCAATGATCTCTTTCTTCATTTCTATTGGAATTCTCACCCTTATTGGTGTAGGGTTGGCACTAGAAGCTTTCTTAGGGCCCATGGTCACTTATTTTCCAGAAACAGCACTGAAAACACTGTAATAATACGAAATATTCCGATTGTATGCTTGGATGTTACCGCGGAGGCTGGCTGGTAAACAATGGCACGGGCGGCACATGTGAGGCTGGCTGAGGGCGCACATTGGACGCGTCTCGGACGAAAATTGGTGAGCGGGTTTTTAAGCGGTATGCGAGGCAAAATTTTTGCGATTAAAGCAAGCGGTATGCGGATTAATCGTTATGTGATGCCATCGGTATGTGGGGGTCCACTGTACTAAATTCAGAGGGGTCATATAGCACTTGGGAATGAGAGGTAATCAGGTTTGATCCAAGGAACAAGAGGGTACCTCAAGTTCCTTGGATCATTTGAACTAATGTCAATGTTCTAGCAAGACAGAGATTGAATGAGTGTTTTTTTTTCTTCTTTGTTGGGTTACCCTGTCTGACTGGGAGATAGCCAGAGTGATAAAAAATTAAGAAACTTATAAATCACTGTAACTGCCAGTAAAATAATGTAGATCTTAATCAGACCAAATGTAGAAAAGACAGATTTAAGGAGGTTATATTTTAACTTTGGGCAGCTTAAAAAATAGATTGCACAGGTACACAAGCAGGAGTTGTTGGGTGTGACTAAGAACTGCCTAGCATGGGCAGGTAGGCATACTGTAATTCTCTTATGTTCTTATCAGTAAAAACCCTTGATACAGTAATAGAGTTCTGCAAATTAGAAACTAGGTGAATTTGGGGGTGGAGTGACTGTACATGATAAATAGTTCCTGTGCAGTCATAGATCTATGTGATAAACAGTTTAAAAGCTAAACTTTAAGCTACATATATAACCACCTCTTGATCAGATCTCCTTTAGGGGATGTAATGTTAGTAATGTAATGCAATGTAAGTTATTTTAATGAAAGATCAGAAAAAAGACTTGGAGAGGGTCATTTCCCTATTTTTTAGGCAAAGTCAATCAACCAAGCTAAAGAGCCCTAAAAATAGATCTTTGAATAGTTTCTCTTATTTATTGATTGCATATTTTTTTGAATTATCATGGTATACAGAATAAACTTGTAATTTTACATGAAAATTAACTTAGCAATCTCACCCAATCATACTAAAAATCAGTGTACTATACTGTACATTACTATTACTGAGCTTAATCTTTTCTAACTTACCTAAGGTAAGCTGAAATTGTGTTATTTAATATCAAAGAAATTCAGTTATTTTATGATTTTTTGGACTTATTGTCTCAAGTTATTGCAACAATAAATTTACACTATTGTTGCTCTATAAGCCAAGATTACAAGCTCTGCCTAAAATTTACAACATAGACATGGATAGGTAGAGGTAATTTTGATGATAAACATTTATGCAAGGGTATGTGAACAGTTGTATAAACATACTTTACTACCATAATTTACATTTTACACTTTCTTAGTACGTGGATAGTGAAGGCCTTCACCCTGATGTTGTACTGGATACTCTACCATATTTTAATTGGGATGAAGTGAAACTTCAATTTAATTATCAGGTACAGTAGTGAGAAAGTAATGTTTATTTACTTTTCTAAAGTTACCAAATTCAGCATGTTTCTGCATGATGTAAACTTGTTCTTGTACTGCTGTATACCATTTGGGATTGTAGAGGAAAGGGGTCTAGTAGTTAGAGCTACAACTCTTTTAACATCATTCTTGCATGCTTCATCAGCATTTTGGTGTTTTACTAGCTTTCTTAATATTTCTTTTTTATATAATATTAATCCTCTTCAGTTCTGTCTTGTTAGTTTGCCTGTAATGACTTTCAGTTATATGTTCAGAAATCTCTATTGACAAAATGGTACTTATGTCAACAATACAAATTAGTTTTTTTGAGCTGTATTATTTGTATTACAAAAATAATGTTCCTGTATTAGACATAATTAAATTAGTACAATACTGCAACACTGTTTAAATTATTTCTGTCTTGCACTCAGCCAACAGAGGATTGAGCCTCTACCACATCATGCACTGAATGAGACCCACATGGGTTTAGCGCTTAGCATGAATTATAATTATAATCAGGAAAGTTTTTCTTATTGCTAAGTGAATGTCTATTATGTTTTTTCTTTGATTACATAGTGATTATTTTATAACAAGAGCTAATGTATAGATACTAAATTTAAATGAGAATAACTGCTTTTTCTTCAGGATGACAGTTTCAAAGATTATCATGCCAAAATTGTCAAAGCTGCTCTTGAGGCTATAGAAGCTAGTGCGGGTGAGCAGGTAAATAGCCTCAAGCACCTAAAGAATGATTTACATCTTGAATTAGAAAAATACCTTCAAGTTCAGCTTCCTAAACTCCTGATATTCTTGATGGATCTTATTCCCACTACTGCATTAGAAAAGGTGAGGGCAGATTTACATTCACATTTTGAGATAATCATCATAACTGTGTATGCCTTTCTCAGAATTTTTCATATTTTTAATTTCCTTGCTTATGGAAACGTAGAGGTCGGACAAACATTCACTTTTATAATGTACAAAGATGGCTCGTGTTTGATACTATTTGTTCCAGAGTTTATGATGACCAAATAATTCTTCACAGAAAGTGATGAGACAGCTATGGAAGATTATTTTAGATGGGACACAAGCATATCTTTACGCAGTAACTGTAATAGCTTACTGCACAAGAACATTTTTGGAAAACATAAAACATGCATGATATGATGGATGGGAAAACTGCATTCTTTATAGCAAACTAACTTATTTTCTTTTTCTTTCAGATGATTGATAATGTAGAAATTAAAGAAAATCTTAAAAGACAGAATGTAGCAGAATATACAGCCCTTCTGAATGCTTTGAAAAACGAAACTCGTGTCACTGAAGCTGCCTTAAATGAAGTCTTAGAAGCAATTTTGACAAAAACTAAATCACAAGAACAGACACATGCAGAAAGAACTGAAGAGTTTCAGGTTCTCAGTGAAGTTGAAGTAAGCCAGAATATCACTACCACCAGTGATGAAGATAGCAATTTGCAGGCCTCTACACATGGTGCAGACACACACACATCACCTGATGAAGAAGTCGATGTTATAATACACAAGGGAAAAATATATAATGTCAAGAGGGGTAATGCATTTGAAGTCCCCTATCGGCATGCAAGTAATGAACATGATACTGGACAGGCTTTCCAGTCACCTAATATGCTTGAAGTTATAATTCACAAATCTGAAGTATATGAAATTATTTCTGGAATGGGCCCCCAGGTTGGGCAGAGACTACAAGTCCCTCAAACTGTGCAGTCTCTTATGATGAAAAGTAACTTTACTGACTCAGACCTTCAAGATTTAGAAAGTGCTATTAATCATCTAGAAACCTTACTTCCATTATTAAAGGAAAAGTTGAGGCAAGGCCAAATGAAAATAAGTGCTGGGAGTCAGAGTTCTGAGGATGAGAACAGTAATTCTGACAATGATGAGAATCCTCCAAGTCATTTTCAGTCATATGGTAATCATGCTGATTCACATGTGACTCAACAATTGGCAAATGACAACAGCCAAGCTGAGAATAGTTGTCAGCAAGAAAGTTCTGTTAATGGAGAACATTCTTTGCAGATTTCACAGTTATCTCAGAATTCTGATGCCAAAAATTCTGGGAGCCAGCATTCTGAGGATGAGGACAGTAATTCTGACACAGCTGATAAGAATCCTTCAAGTCATTTTCAGTCATATGGTAATCATGCTGATTCACATGTGACTCAGCAGTTGACAGATGACAACAGACAAGCTGAGGATAGTTGTCAGCAAGAAAGTCCTGTTAATGGGGAACATTCTTTGCAGATTTCACAGTTATCTCAGAATTCTGATGCCAAAAATTCACTGAGTGTATTTTTTAATTTTGAAAAAGATGAAGTAAGCAGTCAAAGCCATTTAAATGAATATAATAGGAGTCCCTTAAAGATAGTTCAAGATAAAAGCCAGGGAGTTATATCCAAAGAATCTCTTACTCTTGTATCTCCTTACCCAAATGAGGTACCAGAACATATTTCACCACAGGATTGTGATAGTAATCAAAGCACTCCTAATTTTGATTTAAGCAATACCTTTCCAGAATTAAAAGTTACACCTGGAATTGCAGATCCTCTTAGAGAATTAACATCCAGCAGACAAATTCAGTATCGTTTAAAAAGTCTGTGCCAGGAGAAACCAAAAAGCATTGAAGCTTCTAAAAACAAAGAAAATGAACCTATACAACCCAATTTACATTCTCAAACTTCTGCTGAAATTTTATTAAACAGTAGCTCTCCTTTAATGAACTCTTCCCTCAGAGCAAATGAAAATAATTTGCCTAAAGGTATAAATAATAACCATTTTGATAATGCTGCACAACAAACCACTTTTGTACATGAAGGTATTTTTCAATGTGCAGCTAATGAAAAGAAATCCTCACTTGGGAGAAGAATTAAGCAGAATATAAATGCAACTAATGAAAGTCAAGCTGCTTCTAAGCAAACTGTGACTGAAGACAGAATAAATGTGAGGAAAATTCCTGAAGACGTGGCTTGTCAACCCAAACAAAGGTCTGGTAAGCGTAAACGTACAGAAACAAAACATGCAGCTGATAGACAACAGTCTATGCTTGAAGCCACAAATCCATACCATTTTGATAGTGCTATACAAGAAACGGCTTATGCACCTGATGAGAGTAGTATACTGCAATTTGCAGCTAATGAAAAGAAATCTTCACTTATGAGACAAACTAAGCAGGATGTAAGTGAAAGTGACAATAGTAGTAAAGATACTTCCAAGCAAAGTGTGGCTTGTCCACCCAAATCGAGTGTGGATAAATGTAAACGTACAGGAACTAAACATGCAGATTATGAAAAACAACCTAAAACATTGAAGAGAGGGAAAATATCTAAGCAAAAGTTAACTGTGGGAGGGCCGTCAGATTGTTTAGCACCAGCTCCAGATTCATCTCACTCGGATGAAGAAGTCTTCGTGACCCCTAAGTCAAGCCCAGAATCAAAGTCAATGACTTGGCTCGTCAGTGAATTGAGCACCACTGATGCAGAGTCATTTACAACAGTAACAAGTGGTTTTCAGTCATCTTAGGAGGTATGAAAATATTTAGAATTTGTTAAATGTATTTTATCAAGAAACTCCATGCTATCTGTTTTACATTTAAGTTCCAGAGGTGGAAAGTACAGTGGACCCCCGCATAACGATATTAATCCGTTCCTGAGAGCTCATTGTTATGCGAAATTATCGTTATGCGAATGAATTTTCCCCATAAGAAATAATGGAAATCAAATTAATCCGTGCAAGACACCCAAAAGTATGAAAAAAAAAATTTTACCACATGAAATATACATTTTCCTACACACAAAGAGAAGGATACATGCACAATAGTATAGTAGTACATGCACAATATAGTTTTTTAGCGCTATGCGAGATGGGATGTACAGTGGGATTCAGGGAAACTGGCCTGCCGGTTTCCCTGAATCCCTTCATAAATGTTACTTTGCTCACACTCCAACAATATAATTTCCTTAATAAATTAAATAATGTATATTCCATTATCTTATCACTTGAAAGAAGTGTGAATAACAGAACATTCCCTTTCATGCAGTGCAAGAATTCTTTAGTTTAAAGTTAATTGATTAGTTTCTTAGGTTACTTTTATTAGTTTAAAGTACTGCATTAATTATCTAGGTTATAGGCCATACTAGAATTCTTTCACTAGTTTAATGCATTAGGTGGTGAAAAACAATTATAGAGAAGCCCTTTATTTAGACATTTCGCCAGTGCAACAAGCTTTTTCAGTCAATACCTGGGATGCACAAGTAAATTTATACAACTATAGTCAGGTGACTAGCTAGGTGAGTGAAGTCCCTGTGTAGGTGAACTGTAAAGGAAGTGTACAGGTACTTTGAATGAACTGTTTGCACAAGATAAGTTGGACTACAGGTTTGGCTAAATTCAAGAAGCTTTCACTTTAACCAAACCCATGGCTCAGCTCATATTACATGAAAGGACATAGAAAGGGCCGGTACGCCCCCACCCTCCTATCAGTGCTCTTATCTCTCAATTCATCCCACAATGACCTCATTAATCTGACCACTCACCAGACTATGCTTGTATAAATTTGCTTGCTGTGCATCCCTTTGTATTGACTGAAGAAACTTGTTCCACAAACAAAACATCTAAAGTCTCTCTCTGCAGTTATATCTTTTTCACAACCCTTCGGTTTTGTGCCATTTATCTCCATAATGTATTAACTATTTAGGTTATATGCCATGCAGGAATACTTTATTAGTTTTGAGTTAATGTATTAGTTACAGACCATGCAAGAATACTTAGTTCACAGTACAGTATTAAGTTTAAAAGCCATGAAAGAATACTTGGTTTACAGTTCAGTATCATAAGCCATGCAAGAATAGATTTGTTTAGAGTTAATTTACAGTACATAATAGGCTTGCCTTAAAATATGCTGTGTACCTATAACCAGTTTGTAACTAAATAATGTACAAACTCATACATTATAACTCCAGTGTATATACCATATTTCATGGCTCTTAAGACTTGTTTTAGTTTCAATGGCTCGGCATCGAATGTAACTGGGAGAGCTACAGCCCCCCCAAACTTATAGCTTCCATCACTGACCTTCGGTTTATAGGATGCAGGGTGGTTTTTAGAGACATTTTATGGAAAAAAAAAAAAGTGTCTAATAAGCCACAAAATACGGTGCATATTCTAGAGCAATAAAAGTTTTATTAATTTCATTAGTTTCAAATGCAGGTGTGACAACAGTGTGCAAGGGGTTACATTCTTAGAGGTCCCCCTAATCTAAAATTGCCAAGTAATGCACAGTTGTTTCCAAAATAAATTTCATTTCAGATTTTGCATTTGTTTTGTGTTTGAGGTCATTTCTTTGTAAATACTTGCTCTAATCTGGTTAATATTGACATACAAAAAGAATGTCCAGAATGAAGAGATTTTTTAGGTAAAGGAAAAGCTGTTAAGCACATTTGAATAAAATCCTTTGTTGTCAGTCTAGTCATCATTCACAAAGCCTGAAAAAAAATGGCTACCATGTGTAACCCCATGGATGATCAAATCTATTCTCATCAACAAAAACGCTGGATAAGTGAAATCCACAAATAAGAACGCCTGCAGATTTGTGGGGACAACTATCCATATAATTACTAGTCAGACCCCCAGTATCAAGGGCTTCTCAGTTCATGGGCTTTGATTATCCAACATTTTTACTGATGCACCCCCCTCAAGGAAGGTTCCTTGATGTTGGTGAGGGGCGCTTGATTTAGGGAACTGGATCTGTGCTCCAGTTCCCCGAATTAAGCCTGAATGCCTTCCACATCCCCCCCCAGGCGCTGTATAATCCTCCGGGTTTAGCGCTTCCCCTTGATTATAATAATAATAATAATACTGATGCACCTTGCAAATAGCATCAGTTATTCACACTGGTTTTTCAGTGAATCAAAGACTTGATGAAACATCAAGTCCAAACTGTTGAAGTGTCTTTAAATGCTAATATAATCAAGAGTAGTGCTAAACTTGAAAGGGTCATACTAGGGAGGAATATATGAAGAGATGGAGGGGCAGGGGTGTGCAACAGTAAGAATTAGAGGCAGGCCTGTAAGAGTAAAATTTAGAAATGGTGCAATAGGTTTGTGGAAAAGTCAGAGCGAGTCTGCATCAAAGGTGGAACTTTTAGCAAGGTGGTGGTATGTATGTACTGTAAAAAGACTCTCTCTGATTACAGTTTGTTGAGGTTTGCCATCTACTATAGATTATTTTTTTTTTTTTTATTAAATTGGTGCAGGACCCCATAATGGAAAACTAACCATAGGATTTCAGTCAAACTGCTCAGTTTTTCCCTTTGCCCAAAAATAACTAGTTTTCTTTTTTGCAACTTGGTATTAAGACTTCAGAGATATTTAAAGAATTAAAATTTCTGATGCCCAAAATGAGCCCAAATCTATAATGCAACTAATTTTATCATAATTTAGTGATAACAATTAATAGTTTCTGAAATTGCAATGGCCTGTAGTTCCAGAACACATGTCCAGCAAATTTGGGTGTTTGGTTATACAGCACATCAGTTAGTTACTGCAGTCACTCCAGTTGTAAAATGACTATTTTCCTGAGCTTCTCTGTAGAAATCTGTTTACTGAGTAACTGTGCTTGTATTATTTATTCAGTATTATACTTAAGAGGAAGTGCTAAACCTATATGGGTCAGAGTACCTGGAAAAGGAGGAAATCGTGTTTAATCCAAGGATGGGGAGGACAGATCCACATTCCTTGCATCAAGAACTCCTTGCATGGAGGATTATTATTATAATCATGGGGAGCACTAAACTCGTAGGATTATACAGCACATGGGGGGGGGGTTAGATGGAAGGTATTCAGGTTCAGTTCAGGAAACTGGAGCACAGATTCAATTCCCTAGATCAAGAGCCCCTCACCAGCATCAAGGAACCTCCCTTGAGGGGTTGCATGGAGGAATCTCTCGACTGGTAATTTAAATCTTTTTTACGAGTAGTTTCTTGCCTCCTGATAGTTTCATAATTCACTGAATACTATACAGCAGTGGTTCCCAAACTGGGGGTAAATTACCCCCTGGGGGTAATTTAACCATTTTTGGGGGGTAATGGAGGGGTGACAGAAAAAAAGTTATGAATTCTGAAAATCAAGAAAACAATGCGGTACCCGGTATGAGGATTATTGTTAACTTTGTCTTAGTATATAAAGTTGTAAAGTAAACCTATTATAAGTAAGTAATAAAGTTAAACCAAATAACAATAAACATCAAAAACTAATATACACTATTAGAAAAGAAGAAATATATAGCTAAGTGTGTGGAAACCCAAAAGTATTTTGACAAGTATGCTTCAGGACAAAAGTCACTCAGTAGCCCAGATCGACCTGTCCAGTACGCGTCACTCACTTCCTGAGGGTGCCTCTATTTCACACTGTCAGTTTATCTGTGAGCATCAGCCGAGGTAGACATAAGCTGGTATGAAGCCAAGAATTCCTAAACTAGCTTCAAGTATGCAACTCCATCCATCCCACTGATGTTCTTGATATCTTTGGTAATAGTCATTAGAGATGCACAATGTTCAAATACAATAAATAAAAGAAAATATCTCAAGTGTTTTAATTTAGCCATATATATCAATAATAACAACATTTTGTGAAAGGGGTAACATGCTTTATGTGGCATATTAAATTGGGTAACAAGCTGAAAAAGTTTGGGAACCAATGCTATACAGTGATAAATTACAGTATAATAATTTTGATTATAATTATTAAATATATTCATAAAATGAGCCAAACCTGCATGTATCGTAGTGTTGCAAGGTTCAGGAGACCTATGGGCAAAGGGAAGTAGTTACAAGAAAAGTCCCCCTCAAGGAAGGTTCCTTGATGTTGGTGAGGGGCTCTTGATTTAGGGAATTGGATCTGTGCTCCAGTTCCCCGAATTAAGCCTGAATGCCTTCCACATATCCCCCCCCCAGGCGCTGTATAATCCTCCGGGTTTAGCGCTTCCCCCTTGATTATAATAATAATAATACAAGAAAAGTCAAAGATAGCACAAGTTAGTCTGCAATAAAGGTTAAGACTTTCTGAAAGGAGAGCAGACACAGGGCACCCAGATGCTGAAAACAAGACGAAGTGAAGTCTTTGTGCTCTGATAAACGGTGCAACTAGTTAAGTTTTAATAGCCAACAAGACCTGACAAGTTTCACAAAGAAGCACCAAACACCTCTCCATGTGACAACTTGGTGCAAGTCTCGTGTGGCGAACGTGCAGTCGTGCAACAACCATTTTCCAAATGGGATAGTAATGAAAAGAAATTGGCCAAGAAGTTGATTGTGGTTTGATCATGAACAGCTTGTTGGTTTCTAACCTATATCAACAATGCTGCCAATGATCCCAAATGTTCCAAGACAAAACTGGGAGAGGGTTGAACCCTGCAAGTTGATAGGGCCTTGACTGCAGAGCATGCAGAATCTGAAGTTCATGGCCCTGAACATCAGAATGATCAGGGACTTAACAAATGATGATGTCTTTATGCTTGCTGAAGAAGCAACACGGCTGTGCTAGCGCTGAATGTGAGGGTTGATGGGATGTAATGAGTCAAAGGTCTGAAGAACCTGTAATGCAGTGAATCAAGAAACTACAGCAAAAGATGAAGTGGGAAGAGAAGCAATGTGTACAATAGCTGCAAGAAGTACATATAACTATCGCGAAAATATTAGCATACTCGGTACACGTCATACTATCCAGAAAAAGTGCTTTGTATCTTACTGTCATGATATATCACTGCATGCAGCAGTATTATTATTATTATCAAAGGAAAGTGCTAAACCGACAAGGGTCACATGCAGCAGTAGCATGAGAGTGTAATTGAAAATATTCAAGGAAAAGGGAGCACATGCCCACAGCAGAGATCAGACTAGACATATTAATTGTACTCAGACTTGCCAACAGCTGTATATCTTGAACATCACTTAAACATTTTGAACCATCATTTAGTATGATGATAATTTACAAAATAATTACAATAAAATTGACATTGCTATTTTTTGTCTTTTGAAAGTAAAATTGAACTACATACTGTACAGTAATTGCTCAGTTAACTGCCATTCCTTCATCAGAATGAGAGATCAACCACGATTCTGTCGGCTACAACAACAGTCACAGAAGTTATTCAAAAATGAATTGGATGGTTAGAATGCATTCAACTTGAAGGAGGGATTTCCATAACAATTCATGAAAAACTAGTCTGAAAAATAGAAAACAGGAGGAATTAAAGGCATATTAACATATTGGATGACCCATTTCTTATTTTAAAGGACACTGAGAAAAGTTATGTTCTTAATGGAATAACACTACCTAGTGGGTTGACAGAAGGATCAATGCTTTCTAATTCTATATAAATCACTTGCCAGAAGGAATTTAAAACCATATGAACATGAAGGTAAACCAAAATGAAAATGGAAACATTAAAAATTTGTATATTTTGACCTCCAAACGATTTTTTTTCAGTAGAATAGGAGATGTCTCATATCTCAGGATTGTCATGCTGTTGGATTTTGATTTAGAAGCTTAATTTAGGTCAGTGCTGACTTGTAGTGTTTTAAGGCACATCTAGCCTTTATTGTTCCTGGAATATGTTGAAATTATGACTATGCATACAGATGGAAAAATCCCAGCCAGGTAAGCTAGAAAAATGACAGTCCCTGCTGGAAGACTTGGATAGATTGAGCAAGTGGGGTACGAGATCGATATCGGACCATAATTGGACATAAATGCCATTTAATACAAATTAGTGAAGTGAAAAAATGTAATACAGTATTAAAGTCATTAGACAAAGACAGACACCTAGGAGGCAAGAGAGACTTACAGGAAGACCCTGTAATAGTGAGAACTTCCTGTGTCACTGGCCAATTTCAAAATACTTAAGGGATACACAATATTGGTATGGTGTCGCCTCTCAAGGGAGGTTCCTTGATGCTGGTGAGGGGTTCTTGATCTAGGGAATTGGATCTGTGCTCCAGTTCCCTGAATACCTTCCATCCCCTCCCCACACAGGTGCTGTATAATCACTATGGGTTTAGCACTTCCCCATGATTATAATAATAATGGTAAGGTGTCAGCACTTCATTAAAATGTTTGGACAAACTAGGAAAGTTCATAGACAAGCTACAAAATGGTAATGTGAGCTACACAATATGCTACCACACACAGGTTCATGGTGAACACGTTTGAACTCTTGGTAGTGGAAAGTGTTTAAATTAATAAATGGATAATTGGCTACTGTGCCTTGCTGGGTACAGTAATCCTTTGTAATGATACACAATGCCAACAACTTGACTAATCAGGCATAAGCAACACTTGGGTATAATTATTGCTGAAACATTTTGCATGTACAACAGGCTTCTTCAGTCAAATACAAAAAGCAGTATAATTCTAGAAGCAGTAATAGTTTTGATGTCATCAGTCCATCACCCTTGGTGGGAGGTAGTTGGTCTTTTCCTCTAGTATATAAGGTCTTGAACACATTTGTATGCAGCCAGACCTTATTTACTGGAAGTGAGAGGATACCATGGTATCCCTAATTCAACTTGTATACAATACTTTATTGTATACCATTAATAATATACTTGTCTAATACAGCAACACCATGGTATCTTGGTACGGGTGAATTCCTTTACACTACTGAACCACTGTTCAGTGTGACCTACTTCTAATCATGGGCAACGCTCATTTGTGGTGACTACTGCAACTGCTTCATCTTGCCTCTACTCGAGTATATAAGGTCTGGCTGCACACCAATGCTTAAGGGAATGACCACCTTGCACTTAGAGTGACAGACTAACAAAAAATTACTGCAACTGCTTCCTGTATTTGACTGAAGAAGCCTGTTATGCAGGCGAAACATTTCGGCAATGACGATGCCCACTTAATCGAAACTAAGCGCTAAATCCACAAGGGTCATACAGTGAAAATGCCAAAGTGTTGCTATCATTTCTTATTCATTTATCAGTAATCCCTTACTTGACTTTATATTTCATAGCCAACAAAATTTCCTCTTCATATTCATTTACTTTTATTATCTTTGATTTTTATGGAATAATACTCCTCAAGGGAAGTTCCTTGATGCTGGTGAGGGGCTCTTGATCTAGGGAATTGGATCTGTGCTCCAGTTCCCTGAATGCCTTCCATTCTCCCCCCCCCCCCTCCCATATGTGCTGTATAATCCTCTGGGTTTAGCACTCCCCCATGATTATAATATGGAATAGTATAGTTTTACATTTTTGATATGCTATATTAAATTCACAAAAAAAATCTAAACCAGTATGGGTCAATCATTGCTGCTAAAAAACATCTAGGGGTCTACCAGCCCAAGCAAATACAGACATTCCAATTAAATTGTTTTAATCATTATGCCATCTTATTCATCTACATAGTCAATAGTTTCATCATTACCAAATTTGATATCATGGTAACAGTTATCATTAATTTTGGTAATATCGATAATAAAGTACCTGCACGTATATACAAATAGCCAGTATACAAGACAAACCATTTTTGTAAGGGAGTGGGAGAACCTTAGCAATTACACAAAGCCTGCTTTGTTATAAATATCAAAGTGGGTTTTGACCTTGGATGACAATTTAAAAACTTTGTTAATGAAAATATTACTTGCCTATCCTAATTATATACCGTATACATATACGGATATTTGTAAAAAAAAAAAAAAAAAAAAAAATTGACGAGCTTGCCTTTTGCCACTGAGTAACCTTTAGGGTTTAACGAGCCCCATAAATACAGTGACTAGGGTAATAATAATAACGATAATGATGAGCTTACCACTAGATGCTTGGCTCAAATTATAAATCACTTCACTAATTTTTCAGTACAATTTTAAAGACCACTGGTAGGCTAGCAGCTTTTATTTTACTATCAATATGCACACAGGCAATCCTTAGATATTATGATCTCAAAAAAACTTGCTTTATTTTGGCATTTTTCCTTTCATGCTCTATTAGCTTTCCAGAAAATAGAGAAGAAAAACAAATATCTTATTTTTGGTACTATACATTAATTAAATAAAGTGAATTATAAGTACTGTATATAAATCTTATTCAGAAAATATCTAAAATACAATATTTTTCACATTACACAAGTAGAATTCAACCTGAATTTTATCAAAGGTAGAACTCTACGTTCCATCAAACTCCCAGCTATTTACAAAAAAATCAGTTCACAGTTTTATATAAAGTTAACATACATTGGATGAGGAACAGTACAGTATAGTCCTACTTGCAATTGTGGATTAAAGATGCTGCAATATTTCTATGAAAAATAAATATTGTAATATAACTTTTATAAATTAAAAATGGCATTATTTCATGTGCCAAATAGTAATACTGTACATACCAGTAGTTTACTACTGTACATAAATTTCAGGTCACAGGTAGGGCAACCACTACATTATTCTTATAAAATAGTTCTTGAAACTAATAAATAATGGCCATGAACTGGCCAACATCTGCTATTGTTTTGTTTACAATATATGTTATTAGATACGTTCAAGAAAAGCTTAAAGAATATGTTATACTGTATGATGCTTTGACAAAATCATATTTTCAAAATTCAAGAGTAAAACTGAATTTAAAAATGGCAAATTATTGGTAATAAGCACACTTAAATGAGCTGGTCTCTCATAAAATTTTTACACCTGCACTCATTCTTGTCAAAACTTATCTGTTAAACCTCTTTACAGAAAAAATAATTCAAGCCATCATTTCATACATTACAGCAAACCCTCTATTTAATGGACTAATTGGGGGAAGCAGGTGGCCAGTATGGCTTTTGTGTTGGATAGAGAAATTATTATTTTGCACATTTTGTAACAAAAATGAATAATTCTGTAACCAAAGGACTTTGTCCATTGTTTCCAAATCTATTGACCCAGATTTTTTGTCCATATTTCCTAAGTCCATTAAACGATGGGTTACCGTAGTTCCATGCATCAGCGGCAAGCCACTAAACATTATCAATGCTGGAGCCTCCATCAGCAGCCAGTCAACTTGTGCAGCACTAGGAGACAGAACTAAGACATTGTCATGACAGCCATTCAAATGGGAGAAAATTAGCACCAGTATCCTTGGGTGTCCACTGGGAGAGGGCAGTTAGTACCCTATAGATCAATACTGTGTTTAGAAAAAGCCACCATTATTTTTCTGCCAATTATCTATCCCCTTACCATTTCCCTCCTGTATATCCAGCCTCTCTTTCACAGTGGTCCATTCATAATAAGTCAACATTAAAACAATAGTCTTTCATATTATAAAAATTATCACTTCTATTAGAAGACAAGCATCTTTTTTATATATATTTATAGTGGGAAACCATGATTCTTAAAAGAATAGAAGTTTTAAAGCTACTGAAAAATTATTTTTAAAAGGAAAATTAGCAACTTTAAAAATGTCAACAGATTTTATTAGCATTTTATTAAAAGTTACTCTAAGGTTTTAGAACATGAAACCCAAGCAAATGAGTCAATTCACTGAATAATTCTACATTATTTGCAAATAAGAGATGACATAGAGGTAATAAGCCTCACGAGAAGCAAAAATAGTCATTCATCACAAACACACCAAATAACAAAATGAAACACTAATATGTCACATGAATGCAATGCTTGATAACTATTTTCTTTGCTCACTAAATTCATCATGCCACTTCTGTTTCCATTCATTCTCTTTTCTGCAACATGTAATTATTTTCCCACTGTCTTACTTCACTGGCATCTTAAATCCAATGATACAGTTGCTGATCCAATCAATCTCAAGCAACCTCTTTCTTTACTTCTTGCTTCCAAATTAATCTACAGTACTTTATAAACCAGTTTATGCATAAAATTCCAAGACTTTGGGCAAAAGAAGAAATAGGCTAAAACTAAGTCAAATGAATGCCTTATGAAATGGTGTTCAAAACTGTCTTTAGTAATATAATTAAAAAGAAAATGTAAATACTCAGCCAGACAAAGATGTAATGTCCCAGTGCCAAAGTCAAGACTGCAACTTCATGATGTTAAAAGGTTTCCACATGGAACTTGCAATATACGTACTGCTTATTCCCTGACATGCAACACACAAACATCCAAGGGCACAGTATCTTAACTGTTTTAGCTCGTGTTAAAAAAAAAAAACAGGCACAAATCTTTTATTAAGCTTTCTGTTTGCTGACTGGTTAGTTGGTTTATTGGGTTTAAACCCTATCGACTACATAAGGGTAATTAAGGCTCCATGTAACCTGTACACCACCAATCAAGGATATGTTAATCCTTAAAATAGGATTAAGGTAAACCTTTAATGTATATATACAAGAGATATTCACCTCTCAGTATATATATAGCTTACTATTTGCCAAGAGGAGGAAATTGATACAGCCAAGGCCTGCCACTGTTTCCAAGCAGATGAAGGGCAACATTGAGATGATCAAGTGGCAAGAGCTGCCTAAACTGATTACAGAATCAAGGACAAAGAAAAACAATAGTGGAACCTTGACTTACGAGTTTAATCTGTTCCATGACCTAGCTCTTAACTCAATTTATTCTGGAGACAAGACAAAATACTTGAATATGACACTAATATCAACTGTATGGCTTATTTATCTATCACAATTCATCTAATATGACATAATAAACAATATAATTAACACAGAAACATGATATATACTCTAGAATGAATAAAATAGGCCATAATATGGTGGCAGAGGCAGCGTTGTAAGCGTCTGCCATTTCCTGTCTAACTTTGACTATAGTATCTTCCCGTGCTCTTATTGTAAGAGAAAACAGAGTATGTATTTGTGAGGCTAACTGCAGAATGTTAAAAACATAATAAATCATAATACACTACAGAATGTAAAGAAATGTTAAACTGTTTATAGAAAGTGTATATGTATTTACACACTTGGAGCAGAGATGGTAGGGGAGGTTGAGGCTGTGGCATATGATGTCAGTGGCCCTGTAAACCTCCAACAGCAACATTGTTTTGCTTGATTGCTGAACTTAACTGATGCAATTTGTTTTGTTTAATCACTGAACATAACTGATACAGCTTTAATATCTACATATCATAGATGTACTAAGCTCGTATTGCCTGGCTAAGTCCATGGAAATCGTCGTCATTTTCTTCTCAGCACTGTCCTTTGCACTTATTTTCATAGGACCCATGGCTAGAAAAGATATTTAGCCAAATGACTGTAAAAAAAAATGCAAGCAAGCACGAGAGAACTGCTCCCACAGCGATGTAAACGTGTTCGATGGTTTGGCATCAGCTGTGCCATCTAGCAGCAGCATTGTGAATTATTACCACATACATATTGTGTATTTTTTTTTTTTTAACAAGTCGGCCGTCTCCCACCGAGGCAGGGTGATCCAAAAAGAAAGAAAATCCCCAAAAAAGAAACTACTTTCATCATCATCATTCAACACTTTCACCTCACTCACACATAATCACTGTTTTTGCAGAGGTGCTCAGAATACAACAGCTTAGAAGCATATATGTATAAAGATACACAACATATCCCTCCAAACTGCCAATATCCCAAATCCCTCCTTTAAAGTGCAGGCATTGTACTTCCCATTTCCAGGACTCGAGTCCGGCTACATAAAAATAACCGGTTTCCCTGAATCCCTTCACTAAATATTACCCTGCCCACACTCCAACAGCTCGTCAGGTCCTAAATACCATTCATCTCCATTCACTCCTATCTAACACACTCACTCACGCTTGCTGGAAGTCCAAGCCCCTCGCCCACAAAAACCTCCTTGACCCCCTCCCTCTATCTTTTTCGAGGACGACCCCTACCCAGCCTTCCTTCCCCTACAGATTTATACGCTCTCCATGTCATTCTACTTTGATCCATTTTCTCTAAATGACCAAACTATCTCAACAACCCCTCTTCAGCCCTCTAATACTTTTATTAACTCCACACCTTCTCCTAATTTCCACACTCCGAATTTTGTGCATATTTACACTACACACTGCCCTTAGACGGGGCATCTCCACTGCCTCCAACCGTCTCCTCGATGCAGCATTTACAACCCAAAGCTTCACACCTATATAAGAGTGTTGGTACCACTATACTTTCATACATTCCCTTCTTTGCCTCCATAGATAACGTTTTTTTTTGTCTCCACATATACCTCAACGCACCACTCACCTTTTTTCCTTCATCAATTTTATGATTAACCTCATCCTTCATAAATCCATCCGCTGACACATTAACTCCCAAATACGTATCTGAAAACATTCACTTCTTCCATACTACTCCTCTCCAATTTTTCTTTATCTAAATCATTTGATACCCTCATCACCTTACTCTTTTCTATGTTCACTTTCAACTTTCTACTTTTACACACACTCCCAAACTCATCCACTAACGTTTGCAATTTTTCTTTAGAATCTCCCATAAGCACAGTATCATCAGCAAAAAGTAACTGTGTCAATTCCCATTTTGTATTTGATTCCCCAAAATTTAATCCCACCCCTCTCCCAAACACCCTAGCATTTACTTCTTTTACACCCCCAGATATAAATGTATTAAACAACCATGGTGACATTACACATCCTTGTCTAAGACCTACTTTTTACAGGGAAGTAGTCTCCCTCTCTTCTACATTATTATTAATTTAGGGAACTGAAGCTCTATCATTATTATTATAATAATTATTATTATTATTAGTTTAGGAAACAAACTCTATCATTATAATAATATTATTATTATTATTATTATTAATTTAGGTAACTAGAGCACAGATCCAATTGCCTAGATCAAGAGCCCCTCACCAGCGTCAAGGAACCTTGACGCTGGTGAGGGACTCTTGATCTAGGGAATTGGATCTGTACTCTAGTTACCTAAATTAATAATAATAATAATTATTATTATTATAATAACGAACGCCACCAACTCAGTTCACTGTTTACCTCGTTGTGGGAGCAGTTTTCTCATGTTTTGTTTACATTTTTGACAGTCATTTGGCCAAATTTCATTTTTCTAAGCGTGGGTCCTAAGAAAGTAAGTGCAAAGGACAAAGCCGAGAAGAAAAAGAGGATTTCCATGAAATTAAAACATGAAATCATAGATAAACAAGCGAGGTGTCCAGGTTTTGCTTAGATGGGGAAGCGGGGGAGCTGGCTCGTAACTCGGAGCAAAAAATCGACCCAGGGACGGCTCGTATCTCAAAAAACTTGTACGTTGGGACACTCGTAAGTCAAGGTTCCACTGTACATGTAATATAATGGCTAAAAAAAACACCAGTGAGCACATTACTATCAAACTCTTAGCATAAAAAACACAAATTTTATTCCATGCAACGAAAGATAAGCCTCCATACAGCAGAAGAAACAGTAACATCACGAAAGAAAATTTTGGAGCAACTTATATTGGTGAAAAGTGAGTCGAGCTTCTCAAATCTTTAGTGGCCCAATGAATAGTACTGGATATAGTACTAAGCAAAGCTTTCACATCATTCCTGTAGGTTATTTCCTTGCTCTTTTGAATACGTATTTACCAATTTCAAGCTGCATGGCTACAAATGGAACCGCACACGACTCAACCACTGTGAAAGATTTACAGAAACAAATAATGAACTCACACACCATCACACAGGCAAATCATAACTAACCAGTTTTCATGGTATTTTGTGTTCAGTATTTAACATAGCTATTATGAAGGAGTGATAGAAGTAATAAAGATTAATTTCCTCAGTAACTGTATGACAACTTAAGAAATAAATTTTGAGAGATATTTAGTATTCTTAGTAGTAATAGCTATGATATATAAAGTGTTGAACAAAACAAGACCATGCAGACCTTGAAACATGTCATGAGTCAGGCATGCTCCCCCCACACACACACACACACACACAAAGCTTAATCTGTCAATACATACTATGAGACAAAGTCAAGCTCTACTCTTTCAAAAGACCAAATCATCCCTATAACCATTCTTCTGGCATTGAATCACACCTTATTCTCTGCAAAATATTCACTCCATACTTCACACTCACACAAAAATATTTACATCACCATACTTTGATATATTGTATTTCCATTTTTGCAAACATTTACTAACTTCTTCCTTTCTAGACATTCCTATAATTTTATTTTTCTCCTGTGACTGACATCTTTTTGAATACCCATCAGGTGATACATCTCTCCTTTTTTCATTCTGTCATTTAATCTCATGGAAGAAGTGTGGAGGAAGTAAATCTAAACAAATGCTCGTAAGTGGAAATATCAAATGTGTGAAGCCATGATGAATGAAATACATCATAAGATGGAAAAGAAAAAGGTTGTGGGTATGTTGAGCAATTTATGAAAAGATGCAAAAGTAGCATAAGGATGGTAGATCACCTGGAAAGCGTAGACATCATAACAGACCAACACACAGGTACAGGAATGCAAATTCTGCCTCACCAACTTGATAAAAGGTTTCTATGATAGGATGACAGAAATATGATAAAAGTGAATGGTGGTCAGATTACATTTTTAAAAAGTCAGAAGGCCTCTCATGGTGTCTCGATGCCTCACTAATGACTAACTTAGAAATATAATATTTCAGACTGAGTACTGTACTTGACACAGGAAAGAACAAGGTGAAGAAAGTATCAAAACCTATAGGAAAAGTAAGAGTGGACATCAGATTGGAGAGAGGAAGTATGGGGGAAGTGAATGTGTTCAGATAGTATTAGGGAATGGACTTGGCAGATGGTTCTGAGAGAGGAGATGACTCAGAACTGACAAAAGGAAAAGGGTGAGTGGTACACTGAGGCACCTGTGGAAACAAAGAACTTTATCCATGGAGGCAAAATGAGACTGTACCAGAGTATAGTGGTACCAACATTGTTATATGGGTATGAAGAATAGGTTTGAATGTTGCAGCAAGGAGGAAGAGGCTGGAGGCAATAGAGATGTTGTATTTGAAAGCAATATGTGGTGTGAATATTATGCAGAGAATTTGGAGTGTGGGGATCAGGAGGTGTGGAGTTACCACACCTCTTAATTATTTAGAGGACCGAGGAGAGGGAGTTATGGTGGTTTGAATATATAGCAAGGATGGAGAAAAACAGAACAACTAGGAAGGTGTATAAATCTGGGGTGGAATAGAGGGGTAGGAGTTGTCCTAGGAAAGGGTGGAGGGAGGACGTATAAGAGGTTTTGAGTGCTAGAGACTTGGACATCCAAAAAGCTTGTGTGATCATGCTAGATAGGAGTGAATGGAGGCAAGTGGTTTTTTTACGGCATGCTGTTGCACTGTTCAGGGTAAACCAGTTAACCAAATTTAAGTCCTGGAGGTGGGGAAATATAGTGCCTACACTCTGGAAGAGGGGTGGGGATGTTGCAGTCTAGAGGGACATCTGAACTGCAATGTCAGTGCTCTTTTAGCAAGACAGTGATTGAGTGACAGTTTAAGTATTTTCTTCTTTGTTGGGTCACTCTTTCTCGCTCTTCCTGTCAAAAACTTGGCATTTGAAAAACAGAAACCACAATGAGAAGAGAAATCAGACTGGGGAGAAGTAAAACCTAGAGTACTCCGAGAATCAGTACTGAACTGTTCTTGATACATATGAATAATTTACCTAGAGATCTCCCTTCCTAATATTGATACTTTTCAGATAATCCAAAACTAATGAGAACAGAAACGAAAGAGAATTGCAAATAGCTGCAGGAATACATGGAATACACTGATAAGCTACAGAAGTTGTCAAGTTAGTAATTTGAATTCAACTCCTACAAGTACAAGGTTATGAAGATAGGCAAAAGAGAAAGGCAGTAGTACCTACAACCTAAAAGGAAAGCAGCTACTACTGTCAGGATAAGAAAGACCTAATACCAGATTCACATACAGCAAAATATCAGTATATGCATTGATGGCAAACAGAAGAACAGCTTTCAGGAATTTCAACATGGATTCTTTTAGGATAATATGCACCTCATATTTGAGACCAATATTGGAGTGTACAGCACCAGCATGGAATCTATATCTCAGGTAAATGAGAAAGCTTGGGAAGATCCAGAGATTTGCCACCAAGAGAGTTCCTGAGTTATAGGACCTGAGGTATGAGGACAGACAGAAAGAATTAAGCATTACAATGCAGGAGAAATGAAAGCTCAGTGGGGACATACCTGTGAGTCACACTACACAAGATACTCAGAAATACTGACCTGGTACATAAAGACAGTTTGAAAGTAATGGGACTAGAAAGAGAGGACACAAATAGAAGCTAAACATTTGAATGAGCCCAAGAAATAAAAGTTGTGTAGGCAAACTCCATACACAATGTGATAAACATGATAGCGACTCATGGGGTTTGGGGTTAATCCCACTCATCAAGTAATTAGTAAGAAGCAGGGCCCAGGATCTGAAGGTCAACCCCTACAAACACAACTAGGCAAGTACACACTCAAATGAAATTCAGAAGAAAATTCACCTTCAGTTAGTAATGTTGTCACGGTGGTATTCCAATGATCGTTCTAGCTGTGGTAAACTATGACAAACTTGAAAAAAATATTTAATGCTGTCACTGAGCTCTTCAAAGAACACAATATCTGACTTCAAACAAAAACACACATTCTTTGGCAAGGAAATAAAAATATATACAAAAAAAAAAAAAAAAAACCTAAATTTGAATATAATTGCAAAATCTAGAGAACATATATCACACACTGCCCATTGGCCTATTTCAACTATTGGAATTATTTATTCCGATACATATTTAAAAAGCAATATACTTACTTTAATAATGTAAAAATCAAATCTGTTAAATTTTCAAAGATATTTTAAAAATTTAAAAAAAAAAAAAAATAGAAGACCATCAAGAAAAAAAAATCCCAATGGCAAATAACTACTACTCTCAAAGATCTTCATTGTGTCTTCGGTAATTTCTAAGATTACAAGCAGACACTCGCTTTTTAAACACTAAAGATTGTTCGCCACCTGCACTAGAATTTTCTGTTCCATTAATGCTTATGCTACCCTCAATTTCATTTCCAGTTCTATTTTCATCTTCACTTTTCTCTGTGCTAGATGGAAGAACTAAAATTCCACTATCTGGGGTGCTTGCAGATGGTGCTCCATTGGATGCTTGGTTTGATCCATTCTGCATGATTTTTTTGCTAATTGGTGCTGGTGGATCCAAATCTAAACTGCTTGGAAGATCCAACCCAGAAACAATTGAGCCATGATCAATGTCAAATAAGAGAGATCCATTATCATCAGTTGAAATACTACTAATTGGAATTGCATCACTAACAGCACTGCTTATGTTCAACTCATTATCAATGTCATTGATACCATTGCTATCACCAAAGCTCTTTTCCGATAAAGTGGTATCATTCAGAATATCAGGATTACAATTAGATCTACTGCTAGGGCCTTCACTAAAATTACTCCCTTGGTCTTGTGTTGTTACAGCAATTATTGATTTTTCTATTTCAGAATCACTAGTATTAGAATCAACTATTTCTGATATAATATGCCCATTTTTTGTCTCTTGCAATTCTTCCTCATCACTATCACTGTTATTTAAATTAGTTCGTTTCCGTTTGGAAGGTAATACGCCATCATCACTACTGGATTCGCTATCGGAAGACCACACTATACGTTTTCCATTTTCTACTTCACCATTTTCTCTATACCGTTGCTGAACAGTCTGAGCCTCTTCCTCTGTGTCACTGGCATTACCATCATCTTGTTCATCTGAATTTGGTTCAGAATCTGGCTCAGTATTTTGGACTACCATAATAGTGTAAGGGGCTAGATACCTTCTACTATATGATGTCCGCCGTCTAACTGACCCACCACTGCCTTCCACGGTGCTTGGAAGCCCTGATAATTCTCCTCGAACCTGACGGTCTTCAATGGAATTTTGCCCTTCAGGGTGGTACAAATATCTGCAAAATAAATTAACTAAATTACATATGTTTTATCTTCAGTATTCTTATCATAATCATTATTTCTAATTTTCATGCAATAGAGAAATACTTAAGCAAGAGTGAGTAGAAGATACAGAAGATGGGTCTCCTGCCCAATTTCTTTTTTCCTTAACCCTTTCACTGTTGCAACTCCTGAAATTAAAAGTGCTGTCATTGTTACAAATTTTAAAAAATAATAATTATCTTTTAAAATAGTACTGAATCTTCTTCTGAAGGTAATCACACTAAATATGTGAAAACACAGAATGACATACATGTGAAGTTGGATGCAATTCCTGGTTATTTCACTAGTATGTTTTCCATTTTGTCAAAGAGTGCAAAGAAATGCCCATTCAACTTTCAAAACTACCCTATAAAGTGCACAGAAGTCAGTTATTTCTCTAATTTTATACAAAATTCAAGAAATTTAAATTTAAAAGCAGAGTCCAAAATAAACATTGTAGGTATACTGGGAACTAAAGCAATCTTTTCTCAGTTCACATCTTGATGCCTCTCCTGTACAACACTTGCTTTTCATTTTGAATCCATCATTGCACAAAATATCAAAAATGTTTTTACTATTTCCCGGCTCGATAAAATACCCAATACTCCAAACTTGCTTACTGCACCATGTACAGCTATCTCACCCACCTCAGCATTTGGGTCCTCCACAACACTGATTCTCTTGCCTGGTTCAAAACTCCCTAATAATTCACTTAATACTCCCCAAAAATTACTTTTTCTCTTCTACATTCCTCTCGCCCCCAGGTGCATACACATTACTCACATCTCACTTTTATTTTAATCTACATAATTCCTCGAATTTATAGTCTCTTCTTTCTGTAAATGATCATTTAACCCTTTGACTGTTTTGGTCATATATATATGTCTTACGAACCAATGTGTTTGACATAGAGTATACAGTGGACCCCCGGTTTACGATATTATTTCATTCCAGAACTATGTTCAGGTGCCAGTACTGAACGAATTTGTTCCCATAAGGAATATTGTGAATTAGATTAGTCCATTTCAGACCCCCAAACATACACGTACAAACGCACTTACATAAATACACTTACATAATTGGTCACATTGGGAGGTGATCGTAAACCGGGGGTCCACTGTATACTCAAAAATTCCAGCAGCTTCAAATCAAGCAGGAGAAAAGCCAGTAGGCCCACATGTGAGACTGGGTCTGTGCGGTCAGTGTGTGCAGTAAAAAAAAAAATCCAGCAGCATGCAGTGCATAAATGGGAAAAAGAAACTCCGACCGTGTTTTTGGATTAAAACGCTGACTTTGAGATGTATTTTCGTATAGTATTTATGGTTATATTCTTGTTTTCTTGGTCTCATTTGATAGGCTGGAAAACACATTATAGAAATAGAAGTGATTTTGATTGGTTTTACTATGAAAAGGATCTTGAAATGGAGCTCAAAGTAGCAGAAATATTCAATTTTTGCCAATGTTCAAGATTAAACAAATGTCCAAATAGCCATTCTAATATGCAGTCACGAATGGGTTGACGTTATTTATACAATTACAATATTACAGTATTCTGCATAACAGTAAATCTTCTATTTTTTTGTGTGAATAAAAATTCAAAATAGAAAGCAAGAGTACTGTATTATAACGGGCCTTGAGACGTGACTGATGAACAAAGAAAATGTTATTTTAGTGCCAGGAATGTCTGCGTTGTTCATTCTGGACCCTATTTTGAAATTAACATGTTTTAATTTGCATGAAATTGGCCAAATTGCCAATTTCTGACCACTTTATTGGGTAGTTGAAATCAGTAAATGGGAGGTTTCTTGTACTCAATCAACAAAACAAATGGAGCTCCAAAGAAATAGCCGAGTTTGGTGGAGTGGAACAAAGGAATTGGCCAAAAATGGGGCTCAAAGTGGGCAAAATCGCCAATGCGTAAATGTCGCCGAGGTCGCTAACTTCGTGAGAGCGTAATTCCGTAAGTTTTCCAGCAAATGTCGTACTTTTGGTGTCATTATGAAGGGGAAAAGATTATCATTTCATAAGATTTTTTTTTTTTCAAACATTTTGCGACGCCAGGAGACACTTCAGGATTTGGGGTTGCAACTGTCAAAGGGATAATATTACTGTTGCTCTTTCCTTAGCTTTGATTCTTTCAGATACACCTGATTTAATCCCATTTATTCCATCCCAACAGAGATACCTCCCCCATACAGTATAGACTCCATGGGAGCTGGCTTATCATGGCCAGCAGAGAGGCTTGGGCTTAGGCCAGGAATACAATGCTAGGAGACTGGGTTACCACTGCATGGATGATAGGTCCAACACAGCTTGCAATTTTGTTTCACTTAATGCTTTTCATTCATAATACTGTATTAACAATAAATTCTTATCTGTATTACACCCAAGCACACTCAAACACCCTAGTTACATTGAATACTGCTTTCTTTTTCTTACTTGTACAATAATGTCAAGCCTCATTTACCCAAGCTTTTTTTGTATCAGATCCTCTTTGCTGAGATCAAAATTTTACTGGTTCTACTCGAGACTCACAAAATCGTAATGACATGATTGCAAACAAACCATACTACAGGCGGGTTCTATCCCCACCCGTGGTATGGTTGGTTCTACTCATCCTGTTAAACAAAAACACTTGGATGAAACGAGAATGAAGTAGTGAACTAAGTCTTAATTGCAGACATCAAGCAGGAAGATTTCAACTCGTTTTTATGTTACACAATAACTATAGCAATATGCTGATTCAGGAGCAAAATTCTAAAGCTTTTCTGCATGTTGGTGACTGATGAAGATACAGGCATAAAAGGTGTTAAAAACAGCCATGCAGAGAAAATGAACTTCTCTCTTCTGTTTACAAGCAAGTGACAGACTGAGGCAACAAATTGCTAGGAAGTGAGAACTTCACACTCCATCCCATGTACACATCACAATAATGTGAGGGTCAGAGAATGAGAATAAGAGCTAGAGAAAGTCCAAGTGAGGTAGGTTTCTAGTCCATGGCAAGCCAGTCCTAAAACTAGTTGGTTAGTGTTCTAACAACTATACCATTCTGGTCTAATAAGATTTGTCTAACACTAGGAAGGCTAGCATGCCACACCAATCACATCATATTTTTACTGATGACTCTCACACCAATACAGCTGTGGCAAGATCTAGCTCAAATCCCTTCAAAGCCTGCTAGTTTTAGGACTGGCTTGCCATGGGCAGCAGGATGTTGTGGTCTTCTATCAAAACCTTCCCTATGATCAATAAAGAGGCCCATTAGACATTCACTATTTTCTAAGCAATGAGAAGCTCGAGTCAAGCATTTTTGTTATAGTATCATCAGTACATTTTCCCCCGGCCTGAGACCAAAGAGATAAAGTTTAAGGCTGCCATGTTCAGTTATGAATGCATACATTTGTTTATGAACTATTTTTTTCACAATTTTTAGGTAATAAAGGCAAGTTAGAAATTAGTAGTTGTTGATTTCTGTTGGGTCTCCACTTTTGTTGATAAGCATAAGCTTCACTAACTTATGTTTAGGAAAATTTGATTTTATAGATTTGTTGAACAATGCTGCAATGGTGGGTGATACCACAAGCAGTCTTCTTATATACAAATGGTGGTATGTTGGCTATTTTTCCTGTATTGTTTAGCAAATTGATTATTGAAGCTACCTCTGTAGAATTCGTTAGGGATTGGTATAGAGATCCTGGAGAATCAGTGAAATAATCTCTAACTTGGGCATGGAAACTTGAAATTTTGCTGGTTAGGTTTGCTAATATAATCAATAAGTTAATGGGTTTATTTACCGTTTTGGTGATGTTCAGTTGATTAAGTTAACAATTTCTAAGGTATTACTGAATTTACTTCAACCCAGTATCTGAGTGCATTTTCCAGTCCTTTGTTATATATCTCCTTTGTTTCATTAAATTTGTTAGCCTAGCACAGTTGTTGGGGTTTCTTTATTAGCCTCATGTGCACTATGTACTATAATCTTTTGCTAGTTCTCTGGGTACTAAATCCAATCTGTATAGTTTTGACAGTTGTTTTTTGTCAATGGCTCCAAAGGCACTGTTGGTTATCATGGGCAATTCAGTCTCTGTTTAGTTTTGAAGGACAGTGTTCACTGCAGCTCTGAACTTTAGTAGGAATATGTGGCCACAGGAAATAATGTTTTCATCATTGTTAAATTCTTTCTGCCAATGTTACAGATTGTGATGTCAAAGTTATTCACTGCTTCATCAATAAGCCTGAATGAGATTACATTAGTTTCAAGTAGTAATTTTGTTATGTTGCCAACTAGGAAGGTAGGCTAGTGATCATTTGCAATGTCAGTGATAATGCCTGCTTTTTATAGGAGCTATCCTATCTGTGCAGATGTGGTAAGTGAAGAAGCAGTTGTCTCAGTAATTCTCTTATGGTTCCAACGAGTAATTTTTTTTTTTTCAACAAACCGGCTGTATCCCGCCGAGGTAGGGTGACCTAAAAAGAAAAACAAAAGTTTTTCTTTCTAAATTTAGTAATTTATACAGGAGATGGGGTTACTAGTCCCTTGCTCCCAGTATTTTAGTTGCCTCTTATGACACACATGGCTTATGGAGGAAGAATTCTTTTCTGCTTCCCCATGCAGATCATGAGTTATATTCAGGTCTCTTGACTGAATGAAGTTGATGTTGAAGTTCACAATAATTATCAGTGATGTTTATTTATTGTTTATGATTAACTTTTTATAAGATTATCACCAAAGTTTCCTGTGCTGGTATGTGGTTATTTGTAGACACCTATTATAATTCGAGCCGAAGTTTTTGGTTGCAAATTGTGCAAACACTACTTATTCCATGAGGCTATTTCTGGTAAATGTTAGGTGAATACATTTCATCTCATTAGTGTAGTAAATTGGATTTCCACCTCAATTTTGACCAGGTCTGCAGTTATATATGGCTGTGTATTCAGGTAACTTATTAAGTCTAGAATATCATGTTTTAGCCATTTATACATAAGAATAATGAAAACTGGGTATTTTAGTAATTCTAGGAGCACAATGATATTATCATTGTGTTTACTCTGGGCTCTGGTACTGCAGTTAAATACCGAGGTGTTCTCGGTGTTGCTGATGATACTGTAGTCTTATATGGATACCCATATATCTGTAATCTTTATCTGCAAATATTACACGAGTAGTCAGATCAAAGATTTTTATTAAAGAGATCAGAGAGGAGATTTACTTCATGGACACTGTTAACATTTATGGACTATAATGTATCAACATGGAATAAGTGATAAGGAAGAGTGAGAATAATCTAATGCTGCACTTACAATAATAATGGTAATAAAAATACTGTAATTGTAAAATGTTACAGTAATCATGTATGAAATATTGTAAGAGTATAGTGGAACCCCAGTTTTTGTCCTTAATCTGTTCCAAAAGGTCGGTCGAAATCCGAAATGGACGAAAACCAAAGTAATATTTTCCATAAGAAATACAGTGGACCCTCGAGTTTCGGCAGCCTCGACTTTCGTGAAATTCGACCTTCAGCAAGTTTTTTTGGCAAAATTTGGCCTCGAGTTTTGTGATTAGACTCGTGTTTCGGCGACCGTCCGGTACCCGTCCGCCCGTCACCGCGCACACCAAGCCAGTCTCCCACACCATTCACGCTCAGTGTGCCATTGTTTACCAACATGTGACCATCACCCCTGGGTTCATACAATACATTTCATAATAATCCATTGTTTTTTGTGCTTGCAACTGCTAAATAAGTCATCATGGACCCAAGGAAAGCTAGTGCAAGCCCTTTGGTAAATAAAATGAGGAACAAGATCCAGAGGGATTTTGAAGGGTTTGAGGCAGACCCTGTCCCTGCCGACCCTCTGCCTGTTGTGGAAGGTGTTGTGGCATTGGGCAAGTCCATGGGGTTGGAGGTGAGTGACGGGGATGTGGAAGAGTTGGTGGAGGACCACAGGGAAGAGCTAACCACTGACGAACTGCAAGAGCTTCAACTGGAACAGCATCAGACCACAGCCGAGGAACTTGCTTCAGAGGAGGAAAAGAGAGTGAAGGAGGTTCCTTCTTCAGTGATTAAGGACATGTGTGGAATGTGGAATGAGTTGCAAAGTTTTGTTGAAAAGTATCACCCTGACCAAGCTGAAACAAGCCATATCTGCAACATGCACAATGACAGTGTTGTGTCCCACTCAAGGAAATCTTAATCCTTTTAGGGTCGCCCAAATTTCAAAAAAAAAAAAAAAAAAAAAAAAAAAAAAAAAAAAAAAAAAAAAAAAAAAATTATATATATATATATATATATATATATACATATTTAATGTATATATATATAAAATATATATAAATTATATATATATATATATATATTATAGGTAGTAGGTTGGTAGACAGCAACCGCCCAGGGAGGTACTACCGTCCTGCCAAGTGAGTGTAAAACGAAAGCCTGTAATTGTTTTACATGATGGTAGGATTGCTGGTGTCCTTTTTTCTGTCTCATGAACATGCAAGATTTCAGGTACGTCTTGCTACTTCTACTTACACTTAGGTCACACTACACATACATGTACAAGCACATATATACACACCCCTCTGGGTTTTCTTCTATTTTCTTTCTAGTTCTTATTCTTGTTTATTTCCTCTTATCTCCATGGGGAAGTGGAACAGAATTCTTCCTCCGTAAGCCATGCGTGTTGTAAGAGGCGACTAAAATGCCGGGAGCAAGGGGCTAGTAACCTCTTCTCCTGTATATATTACTAAATGTAAAAGGAGAAACTTTCGTTTTTCCTTTTGGGCCACCCCGCCTCGGTGGGATACGGCCGGTGTGTTGAAAGAAAGAAAATATATATATATATATATGATTATATATATATACATATATATATATATATATATATATATATATATATATTCTTATGAAAAGATAGAGAATCTTTTCCCGATCATAATGACACCAAAAGTATGAAATTTGATGAAAAACTCATGGAATTATGCTCCTGCAAAGTTAGCGGTCTCAACGATGTTTACGCATTGGCGATTTTGCCCACTTTGAGCCCTATTTTCGGCCAATTCCAGTGTACTAGTCGGCAAAAATCATAACTATTTCGCTAGAACTCCATTTTTTCTATCGAATGAATACAAGAAACCACCCATTTACCGATTTCAACTATCCAATACAGTGGTCAGAATTTAGTAATTTTGCCAATTTCACACAAATTTCAAAAGATGCCAACTTCCGAATAGGGTCCAGAATAAACAAGAAAGACATTCCTGGCACTAAAATAACATTTCCTCTGTTCATTAGTCACATCCCCACGCCCCTCTTACATTCTTTTGCTTTCCTGCTTTCCACTTTGAATTTTTATTCTCACAAAAAAAATAGAAGATTTACCGTTATGCATTAGTGTAGAAATGGTATAAATAACATCAGCGCACTTGTGAAAGAATATTAGACTCACAAGTTGACGTGTATTGGATGCATAGCATCATGTGTTTACTTTTGAACTTTGGTAAAAATCGAACATTTCTGCTACTTTGAGCTCAATTTCAAGGTACTTTTCATTGTAAAACCAGTCAAAATCATCTCAATTTCTGTAATATGTCTTCCATTCTATAAAATGAGACCAGGAAAACTAGAATACAACAATAAATACCATACGAAAATACAGTGCAAAGTCGCTGTTTTAATCCAAAAACACCATCAAAGTTTTTTTTTTCTCATTATGCACTGTGTGCTGCAGGATTTTTTTATACTGCATACACTGACCACATAGACCCATTCTTTCATATGTAGGCCTACCACCTTTCTCTCATTAGATTTGAAGGCACTAGAATTTAGGCGTACTAGTACGTCAAAAACCCTGGTGCGTAAGCCGTACTAGTATGGCCGAAACCCTGAAAGGGTTAAAGAAACGCCAGTAAAAGACCTCTTTGGACAGATATTTTGTGCGGCAGGGGTCCAGTGACTCAAGCTGTTCCCAGTGGCATTAAAAGAAGAAGGGAAGTAACCCCAGATAAGGACTTGTTACCTAAAGTCCTAATGGAAGGAGATTCTCCTTCCAAACAACAGTGTACACCTTCCTCCTATCCCCTCCTCCCGTCTTCCATCCACCCAAAAGTCTTCAGTAAAGGTAAGTGTAATGTTATTATTTTTTATATGCATGTATTTGATTTCTCATTGATTTCAGTGTATAAATCTTTATTTAATTTGAAAGAAATATTTTATTTTAATATTTTTGGGTGTCTGGAATGGATTAATTTTATTTCCATTATTTCTTATGGGGATAATGGTTTAGAGTTTCGTGAATTTCGACTTTCGGCAGGCTCTCTGGAAAGGATTAATCATGAAACTCGGGGGGCCCACTGTATTAAAAAGGTCAGATATAAACAAAATAAAGTATGCAAAGAATTCTGCAATACAAGTATACAAGAAAATTAAATCAAACATTCATGAAAGCAAACACAAAATAATAAAATGTTAAAAATCATGAAAGACACCTTTCTGTCTTAAGAGCCCACAGAAGACCAAGATGAAATACTTCTTGCCTACAACTATTTATTACTCACCTCTCCTAACCCCAGTAAGAACATAAGAACATAAGATATAAGGAACACTGCAGCAGGCCTACTGGCCTATGAGAGGCAGGTCCAATTCTAATACCAGCTTAAGCCAATGCCCTAACCTAGTCAGGTCAGGTCATATTCACTTAAGGAAGGAGCATGGCATCTGACCTAGTAGCACAAGCTAGTCAGGTTCAACTCACACCCACCCCCACCCACTAATTTTATTATTTTTTTTTTATTATCACACTGGCCGATTCCCACCAAGGCAGGGTGGCCCGAAAAAGAAAACCTTTCACCATCATTCACTCCATCACTGTCTTGCCAGAAGGGTGCTTTACACTACAGTTTTTAAATTGCAACATTAACACCCCTCCTTCAGAGTGCAGGCACTGTACTTCCCATCTCCAGGACTCAAGTCCGGCCTGCCGGTTTCCCTGAACCCCTTCATAAATGTTACTTTGCTCACACTCCAACAGCACGTCAAGTATTAAAAACCATTCGTCTCCATTCACTCCTATCAAACACGCTCACGCACGCCTGCTGGAAGTCCAAGCCCCTCGCACACAAAACCTCCTTTACCCCCTCCCTCCAACCTTTCCTAGGCCGACCCCTACCCCACCTTCCTTCCACTACAGACTGATACACTCGAAGTCATTCTGTTTCGCTCCATTCTCTCTACATGTCCAAACCACCTCAACAACCCTTCCTCAGCCCTCTGGACAACAGTTTTGGTAATCCCGCACCTCCTCCTAACTTCCAAACTACGAATTCTCTGCATTATATTCACACCACACATTGCCCTCAGACATGACATCTCCACTGCCTCCAGCCTTCTCCTCGCTGCAACATTCATCACCCATGCTTCACACCCATATAAGAGTGTTGGTAAAACTATACTCTCATACATTCCCCTCTTTGCCTCCAAGGACAAAGTTCTTTGTCTCCACAGACTCCTAAGTGCACCACTCACCCTTTTCCCCTCATCAATTCTATGATTCACCTCATCCTTCATAGACCCATCCGCTGACACGTCCACTCCCAAATATCTGAATACATTCACCTCCTCCATACTCTCTCCCTCCAATCTGATATCCAATCTTTCATCACCTAATATTTTTGTTATCCTCATAACCTTACTCTTTCCTGTATTCACTTTTAATTTTCTTCTTTTGCACACCCTACCAAATTCATCCACCATTCTCTGCAACTTCTCTTCAGAATCTCCCAAGAGCACAGTGTCATCAGCAAAGAGCAACTGTGACAACTCCCACTTTATGTGTAATTCTTTATCTTTTAACTCCACGCCTCTTGTCAAGACCCTCACATTTACTTCTCTTACAACCCCATCTATAAATATACTAAACAACCACGGTGACATCACACATCCTTGTCTAAGGCCTACTTTTACTGGGAAATAATTTCCCTCTTTCCTATGTACTCTAACTTGAGCCTCACTATCCTCGTAAAAACTCTTCACTGCTTTCTGTAACCTACCTCCTACACCATACACCTGCAACATCTGCCACATTGCCCCCCTATCCACCCTGTCATACGCCTTTTCCAAATCCATAAATGCCACAAAGACCTCTTTAGCCTTATCTAAATACTGTTCACTTATATGTTTCACTGTAAACACCTGGTCCACACACCCCCTACCTTTCCTAAAGCCTCCTTGTTCATCTGCTATCCTATTCTCAGTCTTACTTTTAATTCTTTCAATAATAACTCTACCATACACTTTACCAGGTATACTCAACAGACTTATCCCCCTATAATTTTTGCACTCTCTTTTGTCCCCTTTGCCTTTATACAAAGGAACTATGCATGCTCTCTGCCAATCCCTAGGTACCTTACCCTCTTCCATACATTTATTAAATAATTGCACCAACCACTCCAAAACTATATCCCACCTGCTTTTAACATTTCTATCTTTATCCCATCAATCCCGGCTGCCTTACCCCCTTTCATTTTACCTAATGCCTCACGAACTTCCCCCACACTCACAACTGGCTCTTCCTCACTCCTACAAGATGTTATTCCTCCTTGCCCTATACACGAAATCACAGCTTCCCTATCTTCATCAACATTTAACAATTCCTCAAAATATTCCCTCCATCTTCCCAATACCTCTAACTCTCCATTTAATAACTCTCCTCTCCTATTTTTAACTGACAAATCCATTTGTTCTCTAGGCTTCCTTAACTTGTTAATCTCACTCCAAAACTTTTTCTTATTTTCAACAAAATTTGTTGATAACATTTCACCCACTCTCTCATTTGCTCTCTTTTTACATTGCTTCACCACTCTCTTAACCTCTCTCTTTTTCTCCATATACTCTTCCCTCTTTGCATCATTTCTACTTTGTAAAAACTTCTCATATGCTAACTTTTTCTCCCTTACTACTCTCTTTATATCATCATTCCACCAATCTCTCCTCTTCCCTCCCGCACCCACTTTCCTGTAACCACAAACTTCTGCTGAACACTCTAACACTACATTTTTAAACCTACCCCATACCTCTTTGACCCCACTGCCTATGCTCTCATTAGCCCATCTATCCTCCAATAGCTGTTTATATCTTTCCCTAACTGCCTCCTCTTTTAGTTTATAAACCTTCACCTCTCTCTTCCCTGATGCTTCTATTCTCCTTGTATCCCATCTACCTTTTACTCTCAGTGTAGCTACAACTAGCAAGTGATCTGATATATCTGTGGCCCCTCTATAAACATGTACTGAAGTCTACTCAACAGTCTTTTATCTTTTTTTTTTTTTTTTTTCAACAAGTCGGTCGTCTCCCACCGAGGCAGGGTGACCCAAAAAAGAAAGAAAATCCCCAAAAAGAAAATACTTTCATCATCATTCAACACTTTCACCACACTCACACATTATCACTGCTTTTGCAGAGGTGCCCAGAATACAACAGTTTAGAAGCATATACGTATAAAGATACACAACATATCCCTCAAAACTGCCAATATCCCAAACCACTCCTTTAAAGTGCAGGCATTGTACTTCCCATTTCCAGGACTCAAGTCCGACTATATGAAAATAACCGGTTTCCCTGAATCCCTTCACTAAATATTACCCTGCTCACACTCCAACAGATCGTCAGGTCCCAAGTATCATTCGTCTCCATTCACTCCTATCTAACACGCTCATGCACACTTGCTGGAAGTCCAAGCCCCTCGCCCACAAAACCTCCTTTACCCCCTCTTTCCAACCCTTTCGAGGACGACCCCTACCCCTCTTTCCTTCCCCTATAGATTTATATGCTTTCCATGTCATTCTACTTTGATCCATTCTCTCTAAATGACCAAACCACCTCAACAACCCCTCTTCTGCCCTCTGACTAATGCTTTTATTAACTCCACACCTTCTCCTAATTTCCACACTCCAAATTTTCTGCATAATATTTACATCACACATTGCCCTTAGACAGGACATCTCCACTGCTTCCAACCGTCTCCTCGCTGCTGCATTTACCACCCAAGCTTCACATCCATATAAGAGTGTTGGTACTACTATACTTTCATACATTCCCTTCTTTGCCTCCATAGATAACGTTTTTTGACTCCACATATACCTCAACGCACCACTCACCTTTTTTCCCTCATCAATTCTATGATTAACCTCATCCTTCATAAATCCATCCGCCGACACGTCAACTCCCAAGTATCTGAAAACATTCACTTCTTCCATACTCCTCCTCCCCAATTTGATATCCAATTTTTCTTTATCTAAATCATTTGATACCCTCATCACCTTACTCTTTTCTATGTTCACTTTCAACTTTCTACCTTTACACACATTCTCAAACTCATCCACTAACCTTTGCAATTTTTCTTTAGAATCTCCCATAAGCACAGTATCATCAGCAAAAAGTAACTGTGTCAATTCCCATTTTGAATTTGATTCCCCATAATTTAATCCTACCCCTCTCCCGAACACCCTAGCATTTACTTCTTTTACAACCCCATCTATAAATATATTAAACAACCATGGTGACATTACACATCCCTGTCTAAGACCTACTTTTACCGGGAAGTATTCTCCCTCTCTTCTACACACCCTAACCTAAGCCTCACTATCCTCATAAAAGCTCTTTACAGCATTTAGTAACTTACCACCTATTCCATAAACTTGCAACATCTGCCACATTGCTCCTCTATCCACTATCATATGCCTTTTCTAAATCCATAAATGCAATAAAAACTTCCCTACCTTTAGATAAATACTGTTCACATATATGCTTCAATGTAAACACTTGATCTACACATCCCCTACCCGCTCTGAAGCCTCCTTGCTCATCCGCAATTCTACATTCTGTCTTACCTCTAATTCTTTCAATTATAACCCTACCGTATGAAGTTGACAGTCTTTTATCTACCAATACATAATCCAACAAACTACTGTCATTTCGCCCTACATCATATCTTGTATACTTATTTATCCTCTTTTTCTTAAAATATGTATTACCTATAACTAAACCCCTTTCTATACAAAGTTCAATCAAAGGGCTCCCATTATCATTTACACCTGGCACCCCAAACTTACCTACCACACCCTCTCTAAAAGTTTCTCCTACTTTAGCATTCAGGTCCCCTACCACAATTACTCTCTCACTTGGTTCAAAGGCTCCTATACATTCACTTAACATCTCCCAAAATCTTTCTCTCTCCTCTGCATTCCTCTCTTCTCCAGGTGCATACACGCTTATTATGACCCACTTTTCGCGTCCAACCTTTACTTTATCCACATAATTCTTGCATTTACACATTCATATTCTCTTTTCTCCTTCCATAAGTGATCATTCAACATTACTGCTACCCCTTCCTTTGCTCTAACTCTCTCAGATACTCCAGATTTAATCCCATTTATTTCCCCCCACCGAAACTCCCCTACCCCCTTCAGCTTTGTTTCGCTTAGGGCCAGGACATCCAACTTCTTTTCATTCATAACATCAGCAATCATCTGTTTCTTGTCATCTGCACTACATCCACGCACATTCAAGCATCCCAGTTTTATATTATGTATTTATCTAACCTATTTTCAAAACTACACGTCTTAGCTTCTATGACAGTACTCAGGAGTTTGTTCCATTCATCCACAACTCTATTACCAAACCAGTGCTTTCCTATATCCTTCCTGAATCTGAATTTTTCCAACTTAAAGCCACTGCTGCGAGTTCTGTCTAGGCTAGATATTTTTGGCACGCTATTTACATCCCCTTTATTTATTCCTCTTTTCCATTTATACACCTCAATCATGTCCCCCCTAATTCTATGCCTTTCTAGAGTGTGCAGATTCAGGGCCTTCAGTCTATCCTCACAGGGAAGATTTCTGATACATGGGATCAACTTTGTCATCCTCCTTTGTAAGTTTTCCAGTGCATTCATATCCATTCTGTAATACGGTGACAAGAACTGTGCAGCATAATCTAAATGAGGCCTAACCAAAGATAGAGTTGAACAACCTGAGGACTTCTATTATTTATACTTCTTGATATGAAGCGAAGGATTCTGTTAGCTTTAGTATGAACACTTATGCACTGTTGTCTTGGTTTTAGATTACTGCTAACCAGAACACCTAAATCCTTTTTGCAATCAGTAATTTTAAGATCTATATTATTTAGTTTGTATGTGGCATGGTTATTTTCCTGTCCAACATTTAGAACTTTGCATTTGTCTATACTAAACTGCATCTGCCACTTCTCCGACCATTGCATCAGTCTATTCAAATCATCCTGGAGTGCTCAAATGTCCTCATTAGAATGAATTGGACGGCCTATTTTGGTGTCATCAGCAAATTTGCTTATGTCGCTATTTATTCCTTCATCTATGCTTATGTCAATTGTGAACAAGTTAACAAGGGGCCCAACACTGACCCGTGGAATGCCGCTTGTGACGTGCCCCCATTCTGATTTCTCCCCATTTATGCAAACTATGCTGCCTATTTGTCAACCATGCCTCTACCCAGGAAAAAATTTCTCCTCCTATTCTGTGTGCCTTAAGTTTCCTCAATAGCCTCTGATGTGGAACTCTATCAAAAGCCTTACTGATGTCCATATACACAATATCATATTTAATACTATGATCTGCCTCTTCAAATACCTTAGTGAAAAAAGTTAGTAAAGGTTTAGAATGCTCTAATAAGTCCTAGCTCACCTCCACTAAGTAGTTATTACCCAAAAGGTACGGTGAGCAGGGGTCAGCTGAGGCCTGAATGATTTGTCACAACCCAGTTTGCATCCAGAAACCAAATCAGCTGAACTGGAAACTCAGAGTCTTTCCCATGGTCCCTGACACTGAAAAGTGTCCATCTTGTATCCTACAAAAGGCAGTTTTCTGCTATAAGATCATTGCTCGCTCAGTTGGAATTGCACCAACAGAAAAGAAAAAGAGAAGGTAGCTATTGAGGCAGAGTCTAAGTAGGGATGACCATGATACAGAAGAGGCAAGCATGACCTGACAAGGCCCACATGCTATGTACACATAAGATATATCACAAGTAGGTAGCATAGCCTGGCATAACAAGGCTCCTAGACCAAGGGCCTGCTTACACTATGCACATATAAGACTACAAACAGGCCAGGCACGCAGCACAGCAATCAAAAGTTAGGTGCATCAAACAAAACAATTGGCTATCCCCAAGATAAATGTGAAGAAGAGCAGAAATGGAAAACTTATCAGAATTCCACTCTCATAAAGTTAGTGATCTCGACAACATTCATGCATTGCAATTTCACCCAATTTAAGCCCTATTTTCAGTCAATTCCAATGTTCCAGTCAACCAAACTTGTAGCTATTTTCACTACGAGCACAAGAAACTGCTCATTTACCTATTTCAACTATCCAATAAAGTGATCAACAACTGGTAATTTGGCCAATTCCACAAAATTAAAAACTGCCAATTTAAAAATAGGATCCAGAATAAAAAATGTAGACATTCCTGGCACTAAAAAACATTTCCTCTATTCATTAGTTGTGTCTCTGGGCCCCTCCTATATTATGCTTACTCTCTATTTTGAATTTTTATTCACACACACACAAAAAAAAAAAAAAAAAAAAAACACATAAAATTTACTCTTATGCAGACTACTGCAGCATTGTAATAATTTTATAAAAAAATGTCAGAGCCTTCCTAAATGTGTATTAGACCAACCAGTTGGACGCGTATTGGACAAGTGACGAAATTTGTGTACCCTGGAATATTGGCAAATATCGAACATTTCTGCTACTTTGAGCTCAATTTCAAGCAACTTTCAGTCCTGAAACCAATCAAAATCATCTCTGTTTCTGTAATATATCTTCCACTCAATCAAACGAGATCAAGAAACTGAGAATACAACCACAAAATCCACACGAAAATACACTGCAAATTCGGTTTTAAACCAAAAACAGTCACTTTTTTTTCCCCTTCATGCACTGTGAGATGCAGGACTTTTTTTTTTTTTTATACGGTCCACACTCACCACAAACCCATTCTCTCATATCTAGGCCAAAATTTACTGCTCACAGCTTATCTGAGTGAGCCGAGCTCATCACATAGAACTATGGCACCAACCCGCACTTCAAAGCCCTACAGCACCCACCCGCAAAGGGTTAAGTATGATAACTGAATAAGTGTAGGCTATTCAGGCCCTAACTAATACCTGCACATGATAACATTCAGCTAATGACTATTTGGGTGATAGCAAACTAGAGTTAACAGATCATTCACACCATACTTCAGGGAATTAGAGGAGAGTAATAGAGATGGCATATTCCTTAACAGGAATATGTCCATTAATCATCACTAGGGGGGTAAACTATGCCCAACAACATGAACTTTGATTAGCCAAAACTACATATATATACTGTAGATACCCCTTGGTCCAGACCTTTCTCGATAAATGCATTCCTTGTGAATAATATTAATGAGTACAAACCGCCTTCTGCTTGTTGTAAAGGAGCGAAGAAAATGCTGAGCTTTCTTGCGGTGTCTCCTGAGATGCTTGTGTTTCCTTCTGGCTCGTTTAGCAATCCTAAGTTTGGCTCTTTTCTTGGCAATCAAACGCATAATCCATTCACTTCCTCCAGAGATCTGAAATTTAAGGATAAATTTTTTTATACTTTTAAACTATAGTAATGATGTGTTATTGTATGCTAATACTGTATCAAGTTGAAGTTGCAAAGGATCAGCTCCAACACTTGGTCCTACCTTTTAACTTCTGACTTATATGAAACATATCTGTCAAACCTAAGGTCTTTTGCTCCTATCCAGAATATAGTTCACTACAGGTATGTTCATAGTGTACAAGGTGTAGAACTCCTTTTATAGCTTGTTTATATGTCTCTTGCAAAAATTCTATTCCAGTTTGTTTCCATGAATACTGCCTTAAATCATATTTCCCCAGGCCACATTTAACAAAACATTTTTTCAATAAAATAATGTCACCCTTTCAAAATGGCTTTATATAGTTTAAAGTTTAAAAATTTTCCACTTTTTCTTTTAAACACAAAAATTTAGTATCAACAGTGTGTTGCCCTCTCTCATCACACAAGTCTCTTATTTAATGTGCTGATACATTAAGAAACTAGTCATTACACTAAGAAATTTGATTGACCATTTATTTGCTGTTCCAGCCTCGTATGCTAACCAAATCCAGTTTGGTTTCCATTTACATGCAGTTAAAATTCTTTATTTCAAAAATTGTCTTGACATGATTGCTTCTCATTAATAGTTCCCATAGTACATTTTTGAAATCCCTTGTTTATCTTGTCAATTTTTTGTTACATATATTGCTAAATGGCGAATTGTAAGCATTAACAATTCAAAATTTTTCACCTTTGTTCTGGATTTTTACAACTAGAATTTATAAATTACAGTATTTGCATTTTTGTATCTTACTACAGGATCTTCAGATTGTGTTGCAACTTAGAGATTACTTGGAGTCTGTGTTTCAAAGGAAACTCGTTACCCAAGAACTAGGCTAAGATCTCCAAATTTTACTCATCTTGATTTTTTCTTATGGGGACTTCTAAAAGAACACTATGTATTCCTTTTGTCCTCAGACACAGCATGCACTAGAGGTCAGCATTAGTCACACTAGATTACCATATTAAGTTATATTAAAACATATTTGTCAACATGACTGGATGTGCACACTTCTGTGAACATCATAATGGCTAACACATTCAAAACATTTGTATTTATAAATAAACATGATTCCTTTATGGATCACACTGCTTTCTGAAGACTCTCTACCTATTTTTGTGAGAGAACAAGTACAAGCATAATTTTTTTTTTTTCAACAAGTCGGCCATCTCCCACCGAGGCAGGGTGACCCAAAAAAGAAAGAAAATCCCCAAAAAGAAAATACTTTCATCATAACTTAACATTTTCACCTCACTCACACATAATCACTGTTTTTGCAGAGGTGCTCAGAATACAACAGTTTAGAAACATATACGTATAAAGATACACAACATATCCCTCCAAACTGCCAATATCCCAAACCTCTCCTTTAAAGTGCAGGCACTGTACTTCCAATTTCCAGGACTCAAGTTCGGCTATATAAAAATAACCGGTTTCTCTGTATCCCTTCACTAAATATTACCCTGCTCGCACTCCAACAGCTCATCAGGTCCCAAATACCATTCATCTCCATTCACTCCTATCTAACACGCTCATGCACGCCTGCTGGAAGTCCAAGCCGCACGCCTGCTGGAAGTCCAAGCCCCTCACCTACAAAACCTCCTTTACCCCCTCCCTCCAACCTTTTCGAGGACGACCCCTACCCCGGCTTCCTTCCCCTACATGTCCTCTTCATGTCATTCTACTTTGATCCATTCTTTCTAAATGACCAAACCATCTCAACCCCTCTTCAGCCCTTTGACTAATACTTTTATTAACTCCACACCTTCTCCTAATTTCCACACTACAAATTTTCTGCATAATATTTGCACCACAGACAAGACATCTCCACTGCCTCCAACCACCTCCTTGCTGCAGCATTTACAACCCAAGCTTCACACCCATATAAGAGTGTTGGTATTACTATACTTTCATACATTCCCTTCTTTGCCTCCATAGATAACATTTTTTGTCTCCACGTATACCTAAACGCACCACTCGCCTTTTTTCCTTCATCAATTCTCTGATTAACCTCATCCTTCATAAATCCATCCGCTGACACGTCAACTCCCAAATATCTGAAAACATTCACTTCTTCCATACTCCTCCCCAATTTGATATCCAATTTTTCTTTATCTAAATCATTTGATACCCTCATCACCTTGCTCTTTTCTATGTTCACTTTCAACTTTCCAGCTTTCCATACACTCCCAAACTCGTCCACTAAACTTTGCAATTTATCTTTAGAATCTCCCATAAGCACAGTATCATCAGCGAAAAGAAACTGTCAATTCCAATTTTGTATTTGATTCCCCATAATTTTATCCCACCCCTCTCCTGAACACCCTAGCATTTACTTCTTTTACAACCCCATCTATAAATACATTAAACAACCATGGGGACATTACACATCCCTGTCTAAGACCTACTTTTACCAGGAAGTAATCTCCCTCTATTCTACACACCCTAACCTGAGCCTCACTATTCTCATAAAAACTTTACAGCATTTAGTAACTTACCACCTATTTCATATAAAGTGGACCCCCGCATAACGATCACCTCCGAATGCGGCCAATTATGTAAGTGTATTTATGTAAGTGCGTTTGTAAGTGTATGTTTGGGGGTCTGAAATGGACTAATCTACTTCACAATATTCCTTATGGGAACAAATTCGGTCACTACTGGCACCTGAACATACTTCTGGAGTGAAAAAATATCTTTAACCGGGGGTCCACTGTACTTTTAACATCTGCCACACTGCTCCCCTATCCACTCTATCATATGCCTTTTCTAAATCCATAAATGCAATAAAAACTTCCCTACCTTTATCTAAATACTATTCACATATATGCTTCAATGTAAACACTTGATCGACACATCCCCTACCCACTCTAAAACCTCCTTGCTCATCCGCAATTCTACATTCTGTCTTGCCTCTAATTCTTTCAATAATAACCCTACCGTACACTTTTCCTGGTATACTCAGTAAACTTATTCCTCTATAATTTTTACAATCTCTTTTGTCCCCCTTCCCTTTATATAAAGGGACTATACATGCTCTCTGCAAATCCCTAGGTACCTTCCCCTCTTTCATACATTTATTAAACAAAAAATTACCAACCACTCCAACACTATATCACCCCCTGCTTTCAACATTTCTGTCATGATCCCATCAGTTCCAGCTGCTTTACCCCCTTTCATTCTACATAATGCCTCACGCACCTCCCCCACACTCACATCTTGCTCTTCTTTACTCCTACAAGATGGTATACCTCCCTGGCCAGTGCATGAAATTACCGCCTTCCTTTCTTTGTCAACATTTAAAAGTTCCTCAAAATATTCTTGCCGGGGACTACCTAGATGGGAATTTCCCAAACTCCTATCTTGTACCAACTGAGCCCATGGAAGTCACCGCGATCATAAAGTCACTTAAAAATAACTCGGGGAATCTGTCTCACATCCCACCATTATTGTACAAGCGAGCGGCCCATGTCCTTTTGCATCCTACTACATTACTTTTTAACAAGTCACTAGAAACTAGCACTTTCCCGACACTACTCAAGACAGCAAGGGTTACACCAATACATTAAGGTGGTGACCCTACAGATGTAAACAACTATAGGCCAATATCAAACTTACCATTGCTATCCAAAATCTTCGAGAAACTCGTGCACAGGAGACTATATTCATTTATAACATCACAAAACATACTCAACCCCTGCCAATTTGGATTCAGGAAAAATAAAAGCACTAATGATGCAATTATAAAAATGCTAGACCTGCTTTACACAGCACTGGAAAATAAGGAATATCCGCTAGGAATTTTTATTGACCTAAGAAAAGCATTTGACACAGTAGACCACGGCATCCTACTCCACAAACTTGACCACTATGGTATAAGAGGCCATGCGTTTGCATATTTTAAATCCTACCTTTCTAACAGGTATCAGTATGTCACCATTAAAGACACAGCCTCATCAATACGGCCACTTGATACTGGAGTTCCGCAGGGAAGTGTCCTTGGACCCCTGCTCTTCCTCATTTACATCAATGATCTTCCAAACATATCCCAACTCCTAAACCCATTCTCTTTGCTGACAACAAGACTTATGTCATCTCCCACCCTAATCTTGCCACCCTCAACACCATTGTTAACGAGGAGCTGCTCAAAATATCGACTTGGATGATAGCCAATAAACTTACACTTAACAATGGCAAAACCTACTCTATTATGTTTGGTAGCAGAGCAGGTGTTGCGCAACTTAACATTAAGATCGACAACACTCTAATTGCCAGACATAATGAGGGCAAATTCCTTGGCCTATACCTCGACAACAACCTAAATTTCAGCACCCATATCCAACACATAACAAAAAAAGTATCCAAAACGGTGGGGATCCTCTCCAAGATACGATACTACATGCCGCAAACTGCCCTTCTCACACTATACCATTCACTTATATATCCATACCTCACCTATGCTATCTGTGCTTGGGGTTCAACTGCAGCAACACACCTAAAGCCAATAATAACCCAACAAAAAGCCGCAGTAAGAATAATCACTAAATCCCATCCCTGGCAACACCCCCCCCCCCACTCTTCATAGATCTAAACTTACTCCCTGTTCAGAACATCCACACTTACTACCATGCAATCTATATCAACAGGACCTTAAATTCCAATATTAACCTTGACCTAAAATGCTTTCTTGATAGTTGTGACAGGATCCACAGGCATAACACCAGACACAAACATCTCTGACATTCCCCGTGTTCGACTAAACCTTTACAAAAATTCAATGTATTTCAAAGGACCTAAAATCTGGAACACCCTACCTGAAAACTTTAGAACTGCAGACACATTCATCACTTTCAAAACTACAGTTAGAAAACATCTTATCTCCCTCATACACCCCGACAACTAACTACATGATAACCACCTGGTGGTTCACAATTACACTCGCTCACCCACTGACTATAAACCCAGAAATACTAATCTTAATCTTAAAATAATAAATTTTAACTAGTCATAAGTTTGCCAATGATACTCCAATATAGACACTTTGTATTGTGCCAAAACAAAAGCATTCACATTGCTAAACTCACAAATTATGATGTAGTCACTTAGCCTTAATACCATAATCTGTAAGGATTTAATTCTAAGAATTAATCTAAGTCTGCCCGAAATGCCTAGCCATGCTAGGTGTCCTAGTGGCCCCCTCTGTAATTAGTATTTTATAACATGTAAACCACACAATACCCAAAACCTGTAAACCCCACATTGTAACCCTTATAGAGAATAAACCTGAACTGAATTGAATTGAATTGAATTGAACTGAATCTCTCCATCTACTAACTCCCCTACTCTGTTTTTAACTGACATATCCATTCATTCCCTAGGCTTTCTTAACTTGTTTAACTCGCTCCAAAATTTTTTCTTCTCTTCATTAAAATTTCTTGACAGTGCCTCTCCCAATCTATCATCTGCTCTCCTTTTGCACTCTATCACCACTCTCTTCACCTTTCTTTTACTCTCCATATACTCTACTCTTCATGTAACACTTCTGCTTTGTAAAAACCTCTCATAAGCTACCTTTTTCTCTTATCACACCCTTTACTTCATCATTCCACCAATCACTCCTCTTTCCTCCTGCACCAACCCTCCTATAACCACAAACTTCTGCCCCACATTCTAATACTGCATTTTTAAAACTATTCCAAACCTCTTCAACCCCCCCACTACTCATACTTGCACCAGCCCACCTTTCTGCCAATAGTTGCTTATATCTCACCCAAACTTCCTCCTCCCTTAGTTTATACACCTTCACCTCCCTCTTACTTCTTGTTGTCATTTTCCTCTTGTCCCATCTACCTCTTACTCTAACTGTAGCTACAACTAAATAATGATCCGATATATCAGTTGCCCCTCTATAAACGTGTACATCCTGGAGCCTACCCATCAACCTTTTATCCACCAATACATAATCTAATAAACTACTTTCATTATGTGCTATATCCTAACTTGTATATTTATTTATCCTCTTTTTCATAAAATATGTATTACTTATTACCAAACCTCTTTCTACACATAGCTCAATTAAAGGCTCCCCATTTTCATTTACCCCTGACACCCCAAATTTGCCTACTACTCCCTCCACAACATTTTTACCCACTTTAGCATTGAAATCCCCAACCACAAGTATTCTCACACTTGGTTCAAAACTCCCCATGCATTCACTCAACATTTCCCAAAATCTCTCTCTCTCTCCTCTACACTTCTCTCTTCTCCAGGTGCATATACACTTACTATAACCCACTTTTCACATCCAACCTTTATTTTACTCCACATAATCCTTAAATTAATACATTTATAGTCCCTCTTTTTCTGCCATAGCTTATCCTTCAACATTATTGCTACTCTAACTTTATTTGAAACCCCTGACCTAATCCCATTTATTCCTCTCCACTGAAACTCTCCCACCCCCTTCAGCTTTGTTTCACTTAAAGCCAGGACATCCAGCTTCTTCTCATTCATTCACAATCATCTCTTTCTTATCATCTGCACAACATCCATGCACATTCAGACATCCCACTTTGACAATTTTCTTCTTATTCTTTTTAGTAATTATTACAAGAAAAGGGGTTACTAACTCATTGTTCCCAGCATTTTAGTTGACTTTTACAACACGCATGGCTTACAGAGAAAAGATTCTTATTCCACTTCCCCATGGATATAAAAGGAAAAGTAATAAGAACAAGAACTATTAAGATAAAATCAAAGAAAACTCAGATGAGTGTGTATAAATAAACGTGTACATGTATGTGTAGTGTGACCTAAGTGTAAGTAGAAGTAGCAAGACGTACCTGTAACCTTGCATATTTATGAGACAGACAAAAGACACCAGCAATCCTACCATCATGTAAAACAATTACAGGCTTTCGTTTTACACTCACTTGGCAGGACAGTAGTACCTCCCTGGGTGGTTGCTGTCTACCAATCTACTACCTACAAGCACAAATACCTGCATAAAACAAAAAGGAAAAATAAGTAAGACTGAGGCCTTGTGGACCTTTAAGTCAAGAGGGTAAAAACATACATTCTTAAGAGCAGTTAATAAACTGACAGTAACAACTTTAGCATTACTTAACCCTTTCACCGTGTCATGCATCATCCAGTTGATTCTCAGCAAGAGTCATTTCTCCATTTACAAAATTAAACCACTCAGATGAGCTTTTATAAGAGATCACAAGGTCCCACACCTGGAATTTATTTTTACCTAAAAACCTCACAATGAAACTTTTAAAAATACAGTGGAACCTCGGTTTTTGTATGCCCTAGTTTGTATATAAAATAGTTATTCTCTATAAAATGTATTTTTTATTAATATTTTTAGGTGTCTGGGATGGATTAATTGGATTTCCATTATTTATGGGAAATATTAACAAAAAATACATTTTATAGAGAATAACTATAGCAGTTTTACATACAAACTAGGGCATACAAAAACCGAGGTTCCACTGTATATTCTTTCATATATGAAAGTATCTTGACCTAGGTTTATCAAATGGAGCCAGACGTATTACAGACAATTTTTTTTTTTTGCATTATAACACAACAGAGCATTGTAGGCCTATAAGTATAAGGAAGCCCATAACCATGAAAAAGCTTTAAAACATTGTCAAAGACTTTCACCTTGTGAAAAAAAAAAAATGTTCATTGTGTGTTTTTTATAATGTATTAGCTCAACTTGATCTGCATTATCTTTTAAAATAAAAAAAAAAGTGCAGTAGCAAATCGCCATTCTTTCATCCGAGGTGAATAAATTAGCAGTTTACTTCACTATTCTACATATACAGTGGACCCCCTCTTAACGATCACCTCCCAATGCGACCAATTATGTAAGTGTATTTATGTAAGTGCATTTGTACGTGTATGTTTGGGGGTCTGAAATGGACTAATCTACTTCACAATATTCCTTATGGGAACAAATTCGGTCAGTACTGGCACCTGAACATACTTCTGGAATTAAAAAATATTGTTAACCGGGGGTCCACTGTATATTCCTTATGCAACATACATTACACCATATTTATGGTATAATCCAAAATATGGACTAGAAATGAAAGATTCTGAAGTTACAAACCTTACCAAGTTTTCTCTGTAAAGCACACAAACAGACTAAACAATTCTAGAGTTGGACCAGTAGAGAAGGGATGAGGGAGGGAGGGGAAAAGTGAGTAAGAAGGAAAGAGTGTAGGAAGTAAAAAGTGAGGAATATGAAGTGAAGGAGGGAGATAAGGGAGAGAGAGGAAGGTGAGAGTACTTGACATTTAGGGAAGATGTTTGCCTTATATTTTCAACACATCTCACCATCAATTCTGTGATTCATTTCCCATTCTTTAAAAATAATATTCACCAGAAATTCTAGCAACTCACTGTATAAAATTATGAAAATCTATCATTAAAAACACGTGCAACTTGGTGCTATCAGGTGAGGAATATTTACAATTCAGACACACACCGAGCAGGAAATGGCAGCACCTTTTTTCACCTCTTGTGTGATGAGACAGCATATGCAAAAGGCTTCAGGAAAATCATGAAAACAACTTTCTTTCAAGGAACAGACAAGATTCGAATCCAAGTCTAAGTGTGAGCTAGTCCTGCATTCTACCATCAAAATGTGATGGCTACAATAGATCTGAGAACCCTATTCCAGGCACCGTCTACCGGCCATATCCAGTGTGGTATTTACACATTTGCTTAATGGCCAAAATGTGTAAAATATTTTTGGTCAGTAAAAGTGAAATCACAACCTCTGCAAAGAGAGAGAGAGAGACAGAGAAAGAGATAGAAAAAAAAGCCTTGGTTTCTTATTACAAACCAGGTATACTCCAGGTATATAATTTCAGCAATGAAAGCATTAATTAGGTGAAAGTTCTTAAATGTAAACTATCTTCAGGTAAAGCAATTAAAAACTACCACAGCCAAAACCCACTTTATCTCCTTCATCATCATCATCATCATCATCATCATCCTCATCATCATCATCATCATCCTCATCTTCTTCATTCTTTGGAGGATCGTTACGACTCTGTCTTCTTCTTGAGAGTTGATTTGACCTTTGTCTAGTTTCTTGTTGTTCATCAGAACTTTCTTGTCCATGGCTACCACTTGGTTCTAGAAGAAAAAAATGACCATTACGGAAAGAAAATCTAACAGTCGCCAATCAATCCAATGCACTCACATAAGCCTTCTGATGTTTTTCCAACATGTAGAAAATTAACACCTCCAGTTGTTGGTGCAAAGCTTAATCCAAACCCTGAGGCTACCTGCTGATCCTTCTTAAACTCCTTTAGCCCCCTCCTCATTCTAACCCTTCCTAAGATGACCCCTAACCTTCATAACTTCCAATCCAGATTTATATACAGAAGAACACCGTTTGTATGGCTGCTAGGTTCTTGACCCCCGGTAATAACCAAAAATCGCCAGGGAGTGGAAAAAGAGTGTTGTTCAACATCGAATACGTCTAAAATGCCTCCTAACGTGTTTACACTATCATGTATGTATTCAGTGCTCAATACAGCTAGGCATAAAAAAAAGATACAAAAGTAAAATAAATACACAGTACATACAATATTTACATTAAAATATGGTGCCAGTTGCCCTTCCTTATGCAACTGTTGTGCAAAAACTGCAGAAAAGTGGGAAAAAAAGCACAGAATATAATGAACAATGGCTCAATTAAAAACTAATGAAAAGATGGAACACCAAAAAGAGGGTGCTGAATACGCGGGGCCTTCCTGTACTCTCTTGGTCATCTTACTGAGCTCCATCCTCTCTAAATGCCCAAACCACCTCAACCACCTCTCCTCAGCCTTCTGAATTATGATTTTAGTAAAATTCAAATTTCATGTACTTTATTGATGGAACTGTATGACTTCACCTTATAGGCAATTTTTAGGATCACATTATTGTGCAGGTCAAGAGATGGGTGTAATATGATTTATTTCAGGTGTTTTTAGAACATCCTATTTTCATTAGTAAGTATTCCTGTCATCCTTCCATTATCCAAATGATTATCTTCACCTGTTAAGTAACTACTTTATATTAAGTCATCTGTATCTACAAGTAGATTTGCATAATAAATAAAAATTGTGAAGGTATATATGTTCTAGTTCTTTATCATAAATACAATAACATCAATGTTAAAAATTCAACCTGAGATTTCAGCAAGCTATTTTATTCTGAAACTAGTTTGTGTAGTAAAATCTTACCATCATCGGAATCATTATCATCAGACTGTGATGTGACAACAGCCAGAGATGAGTGAGTTGTAGTAGTTTCTGTATCATCATCATCTTGCCCTGAGAGTTGTGCATCATTTTCAAGATCATCAGAAAGGTCGGTGTTCGAGGTCCAACCTTCCACCTCTCTCTGCACTAGAGAGTCAAAGAAAGCCATCATGCGAGGGTCCTCATCTGTGCTTCCATGGCTGTAGTCATGATTCACATCCTGTGGAGTAAAATTATTTTGATCACAAACACACGTACATAGCTGACAATTTATGACTAATGTTGTTATTATATTCACATGGAAGTGCTAAATCTGTAAGGGTCATACAGCCTCTTTCAGAATGGGAGATTATCAGGTCTGATTCAGTGAAGGAGAGGGTAGCTCTAGTTCCTTGGATCAAGAGCCCTACATATCAAGGCACCCCTAAAAGGGCATAATATTACTTAATTCTCTGAAAACACAATCTTCGCTGCACACTACACTAGCATCTACCACACTGAATTACCTGGTCTTCGATCCTACCATACACTAACCCCAAACACACTTGAACCATGAAAACAATTTTATTTATTCACCCTACAGATGGGTTTGCATGTGGGAGTTGGAGGGTCATTTGAGCTGTGATGTCTGCACAATTCTCGTAGTGCAGTTACTGAGCGAGTGATGGTGAACATGTTCCCTTCTATAGGTCAACACACTATAGTGAAAAACAGCCAATGTGTTTAAAAAAATATAAATTCAAGGGCAGGAGATGTAGAGGTCATCCCAAGAAGGGTCAGAGGAAGGGTGTGAAGACAAAGGGATGAAGCTGAGCATCTAGTGGGCATGTGTGTGTGTTCCTGATCAGAGTGGAGACAAGTGGCTTTTTGAGATATGATGAGCTGTTGGAATAAGAGTGAGGTAATATCTATGAAGGTAATTGAAGAAACCAGTAGCTGGAATTGGGTTCTGGGGTGGTCAGCACAGTGCTTGCACTTTGAAGAACAGATGGGAAGTTACAATCCAGTGGATCATTGGATCTGTGATGTCTGTGTACTTTTAGAAGGGCAGCTACTTATTAAATTATGGTGAATGTTTTTCTTTTTTGGGGATCACCATCTTGTCAGAAAATGGCCTATAATAGAAAAAACTTACAACCCAATCTCTATGTTCTTGAATCATTATAGTTAAACATTAGAGGATCGATGTGTCCAGACAGATGTGCAATACTTCAACTGCTAAATTTCTGGCCCACACTGTGCACATGACCTGCTTCCACTATTAAGCCCCACCCATGTGTGACTATGTATACTATTATTGCATCACTACTTCTACTGGCTCCATTACCAGACTGACCACTAGCTTCCTTTTAGAAATCTAGAGGATGTCTTGACTACTTGACTGCTAAATTTCTGGCCTACCTTCTAGGGCCTGACCTACTTCCACCAGTGGCCCCTGCCTACATGAGACCACATCTACAACTGCTGCATCATTCTGCTAGCTTGACTAAAAAATGCTCCAATATCCTATCTCCATATTAGATTGTCAAGCCCCTGGTGGGCAAAATCTCTCCAAACAAGATACCCAGGTGTTGCATAAATGTCTTATTCATCATCATCATCTCACTATTATAGTTCCTGCTATCTAAATAATAATTGTTTTATAAAGTCAGCCCTAAAATCCGGCTTTCAGTCTTTTCAGGATGTACAGTATACTCCTTCAAACCAGACCCCCAGAGCTCAGATATGAATGCATACTCCCACAACCTAGAACACTAGGCACGGATCTGAGTGTACAATCCCTCAAGCCAGACTTAAGCAGACTTCCATCAAGTGTATACTCACTAAAGAAATGTCTACCATAGGAAAAACCATTACCCCAAACCTGTCCTCTGAAGCACACAAATCAAACATCAGCAGCAGCATAGGCTAAGCTTGTGAACATACGAGTGGCATTCAGACACTTAAACAATGACATTTCAAAACACACTTTACCTCATATGTGTGACCCATTCTTGAGTAAGCAGCACTGTATGGAACCCTCACCTAGTAAAACACAAAGTGAAACTCAATTAAGACCAAAGAAATGCATCTAGACTGGCACCAAAGTTTGAGGAAAATTAGTTATGAAGAATGCGAGAGCAAGGCTGCTCGTGTCTGGCAGAACAAACAAGAGGGTGGTAACATAAAATACTTTAGGACATTACTTATTCAGGTTAAAGACAAAGTCAAATGAAATGGACAATGATACAGTGGAGGCTAATTCCATAAAGGAATCTGGCATGCTGTTGGAGTGTAAGGAAGGTAGCATTAGTAGGATGATTCAGGAAAACTGGTTAGCCAGATTTGAGCTCTGCAGTTGAGGAAGGAGGGGTCTTAATATAGCAGTTTGGAGGGTCATTTAAATTGTGATAATCCTTGCACTTCTGACAAGACAATTACTGAATAAATGATATAAATGTTGCCTTCTTTGGGTCATCCTATCTTGGTAGGAAATTGCCAATGTGGAAAAAAAAAAAATGTCAAAAAGTTTTAGATTATCAGTACTTATTTTGGCTATACAGTATCTTGTATACAGATATAACTAATGTATAATTAGAATGACTCATGCTGACCAGCAACATACCACCACTTGATCAGAATATGTAGTGAAAAGACTAGAGAAGTTCTATAAAGTTGATTGATAAATTGGAATTACAGCGGAACCTCAAAAATCAAACTTTCTTCATTCTAGACGGCTGTTCGAGTGCCATTACCGAATGAATTTATTCCAATCAGGAATAATGTAAATTAGATTAGTTCATTTCAGACACTCAAAATTACACTTATAAAAGAACTTACAAAAATACACTTACATAACTGGTCAAGTTGGGAGCAGTTCGATATTTGAGGTTCCACTGTACTATAAACTGATGTTATCATTATACAATGATACTAATTAATAGTAATAATTTTATGCAAAAAAAAAAATGCAATGGAATTTATGCTAGTACTTCTTGTGACAATCATGTTACAGATATATATTTTTTTTTCATCAAACCGGCCATATCCCACCAAGGCAGGGTGACCTAAAAAGAAAAATGAATATTTCTCTTTTTAAATTTAGTAATGCATACAGGAGAAGGGGTTACTAGCCCCATGCTCCCATTTAGTCTCCTCTTACAACACACATGATTTATGGAGGAAGAATTTTGTTCTGCTTCCTCATGGAGAAGAGATATACAGTGCTAGTCATGGAATTATACCTCCCCCTCCCCTACACACATACCAAAACACAAACACATCCCATGAAAGATTATAATGTATATATAATTGCACACTTACTGAGGTTTTAATACTTGGTGCTGTATCCTTTACTCTTAATCACGTCCCTCAGCCATGTAGGAAGACTCTCTCTGAAATTTTTGAGTGTTTGGGGAGGTATATTATTCCATGCCGTACGTATTGCAGCCTCCAGCTGTGGGATGGAACTGACATCCTCACCCAATAAACTTCGCTTCACTACTGACCAGAGGTTTTCAATAGGGTTTAGGTCTGGGGAATTGCCTGGCCACCGAACTAGATTTGGTGGCATGACACAGCGCACTGTCCTGCATAAAAACCATAGCCCCACACTTGTCAAATGCCTCAGGTAAATTGTCACACAATAACTCCAGGTAATTATACTGGTTCATATACTGTTTTTTGGGAAGCGCAATGAGTTCAACACACTGAGCGCTGAAACCCCCCAAACCATGAGCGAGTCTGGGTGTTTAGTGGTCCCACACAGGTCTAGTGGGTCACTACCTCTGGGCCGGTACACATCCCCCACGGTTACAGGTGATGGTGAGGGTTGCTTCATCACTCCAAAGTACTTCACTGTTGAAGATTCCAGTGAAGATATTTCTTTGCATAATCCAGCCTACATTTCTTCTGTGGCTTGGAGGATTAGTTTCATAACCTGGCAGTGACTACTGTAACCCAGTTGACACGTCTGTTAACAGTTCTTACAGACAACTCCGAGAGAAGATGTGGGTTCTTTTCTTTCAATTCTCTAATAGTTACCTTAGGTGTGCTCTCTAACTACTTCTTTAATACAGTTAAGATATGAACAGATGTCTTCTTCGAGGGGCCAGGCCAAGGTTTGGAAGATGGTAACTCGACGCACCCACCAGCCTTGAAACGCTGCACCCAGTTCCTCACTGAATGCTCATACACACCAACATTCTCCACTATTAATTTCATCTGGTGCCCAGGTTTGTGAAGCCCTATGATTTGAGCTATAGTTTCAGGTGTTAAAGACTTCCTCTTACCCACAATCAACCATGTATAGCCCCAAAACCAAAGGAAACACCAGACAAAAGATGGGGCAGATGAGAGACAAAAGTGCAACATTTCCTCTCACACGGCAGCCACATGAGCACTGAGGAGTCACTGTGGAATGTGGCAGCAGGCCATGACGTCATGCTAACGGCTGCTACCCGGCATAGTGCACTGACGAAAAGACCCCCCTGTACGGTAGGCCTTTGATTTTCATCACAGCATTATGCCGGGGCACTCACCTGGTATAATGCCATGACTAGCAATGTAATTATCCTCACATTAATTTTCACTATCCAGTCCATTCATTACAGGCAAAAACAGTGCATTATTCCATACCTCTTTAATTAAAACAAAACCTCTCTGAAAGGTTTACTTCTTGTCATTATTATTATTACATTCACAGGGAGGCTCAACCTATAGGGATCATACGATGCCTGGTGAATTGGGAGGCATTTACATTCCATCAAAGGGCAAGGGAAAACAGATGCAATTTCTTTGATCAAGAGTCCCTCAATGGCATTAATGAATCTCCCATGAGGGAAGCTAAAGACATTAAAAAAAATTAACAAATGCATATCAGAACCAATCAGACCAGTTCTAAAACCTGCCACACTGCATCATACCTTACTTGACTGATGAATATTTAATGACCAAGTGAATACTTGCTTTGCTAGAAATAACTGGTGATGGTGCCTACATGACCCAGATTTTCAATATGAAAAACTATGTGAATGGATGACAACCACATGCTCTTTGTCTTGCCATTCACTCCATGCAAATACAGTATGTATAGAGAAAGCAAACACATGCAGGATTATACCACAAGAGTTCAATGAACCTATATGAAACTGGGTTGTTTTCTTTGCACATTGTACAACTTGAGATAAGACTATTTATGCATGTCTGCCACCATTCACATGTACCACAAAAATAGTACTAGAGTAAATATGGTTCAAGCATAAAATTTAACCTATGTTTTAGGCCTTAATATTTTCATATTCAACTTAAATATTTCTTGCCTAGGATCACAGCCTTATTTAAAATCACCCCTTTGAAAATGGTTCTCTATTAAGCAAACTATGATGCTGAATAGGACTTGCCTGCAGTAACAAGTCATCTGAGCTATCCTCACAGCTCTTTTTCTAACTACCATAAATCACTAATTATCTAGATTCTTGACTACATTTATTGTGTAGTTGTTCACACAAACAATGTATGTTAACCTATGGTTCATTCACTGTTCTCATTTTATTTTTAAATTTTTGAGTACATCAACTATAACCAGTTATTTGTATAGTTATTTTCTTTTCTAAGACATTCTCTAAGGCTCAGAACTAAGTTTGTTACTAAATGAGGAAGGAGGAATTGCACAGGCTGCCAACTGCCAACCCCATGGTCACGACGCGAGAAAATTTACACTTCCTTCTTCCTCACATAGTTATACTGATAACAATGTGATTTCAACTTTACTAAAGATGGGCAATTATTTTGAAGTCCCTTCTCTGTCCTCAGTATCCCAAGACATACCCCAACTACCTGGCCACTCTCCATAACAAGTCCAATGTACTCCTCGTGTGTGTAGACTCTTCTAGTCATGAAACTTCCAGAATTGCTTGTTCTTAAACTGCCATTACATCCAGGCAAAGACAATCCACTCCAAAGCTGTTGAAAGAAAATTTTTAAATAAAAAATTCAGTAATTATGTTGCAAAGTTATCTTCCTTTATTCCTTATATTTCTTCCTATGTATCATCTCCCTCAAACACAAGTTATAAAAATTAAACCAATCCAAAATTATCACTATTAATTCCATCGTCAAGCTCACTGTGGATGTCATTTCTTTAAGTCTCAGATTTACTCAACTCATAGACACTTCAATCAGTTTATCTCTGATAATAGCTACTATTTAAGGTAATTTTCATCAAATTCTTGTTACTTTATCTCAATCACTTTCAGAATGCTATTAAGGTGGACTGTGCAATAACCTATATATCATACCTTTACAATCTTTTCTACTCCAGAGGATGCAACAATGAAGTTTTGTGGGTTAAAACGCACTTGATTGACAATAGAACGATGACCTTTTAAAACCATGTGAGCCTCCGATACGAAGTGTTCTGTGGATTTAAAAAGTTATAAGTATACTACAAATACACAAGGAATATCAGATAATTTTTCTAATTATTTTTGTACTTATTACTAATCATGAAATTATATCCTTTACAAGAACTTTCTTCATGAAGAATTGGTGCACTTACTCTGCCTAATAAAACAAGGCTTGAAGTATTAAACAAAAACTAATGTACAGAAAGGTGATATTTCCCAATTAAATGATCAACAGCATTTCAAAAGACATTACTGATTTCAAGACAATGTGCATTTTATAGAAGAACTGTTTTACTGGAAATTATTAAATCTATAACCGAAGAATGAATAAACACAATTAGGATCAGATATAAATGTAAGTGTTTCTTTCTTTTTGGCTCACCCTGCCTTGGTGGGAGACAGCCGTTGTGTTGAATTTTTTTTTTTTTTTTCAACAAGTCGGCCGTCTCCCACCGAGGCAGGGTGACCCAAAAAAGAAAGAAAATCCCCAAAAAGAAAATACTTTCATCATCATTCAACACTTTCACCACACTCACACATTATCACTGTTTTTGCAGAGGTGCTCAGAATACAACAGTTTAGAAGCATATACATATAAAGATACACAACATATCCCTCCAAACTGCCAATATCCCAAACCCCCTCCTTTAAAGTGCAGGCATTGTACTTCCCATTTCCAGGACTCAAGTCCAACTATATGAAAATAACCGGTTTCCCTGAATCCCTTCACTAAATATTACCCTGCTCACACTCCAACAGATCGTCAGGTCCCAAGTACCATTCGTCTCCATTCACTCCTATCTAACACGCTCATGCACGCTTGCTGGAAGTCCAAGCCCCTCGCCCACAAAACCTCCTTTACCCCCTCTCTCCAACCCTTTCAAGGACGACCCCTACCCCGCCTTCCTTCCCCTATAGATTTATATGCTTTCCATGTCATTCTACTTTGATCCATTCTCTCTAAATGACCAAACCACCTCAACAAACCCTCTTCAGCCCTCTGACTAATACTTTTATTAACTCCACATCTTTTCCTAATTTCCACACTCCGAATTTTCTGCATAATATTTACACCGCACAGTTTGGTTTAACAGTTTTAGATGAAAAACTTAATGCATAAACAAAGTTATTTTTGGTGTTCTGACTAATTTTTTTTTCTTGTATTCATTGTGTCACTTCTCATTAAGTCAAAAACTATTACATATACTTGAGTATAACCGACTGAGTAACGTTTTTGCTGAACTCTAAGTTTTCATATATCGCTTGGAGAAATCTACCCCATTTTTATGTATTTTTGATAAAGGTCACATGGTTCCGATATGAAATATATTCTGGTCAAAACTTTGAAAAAAAAAAAAATGCAAAAAATTAGTCAACCCAAACAACTTATTATCAAGAAAAAACACCCTACAGTTGATAAACATAGGAACAAAGGAGCACTGCAGCAGACTAACTTGCTCATGCAAGTTAGTCTGCTGCAGCAAATTCACTGGATCATCCTAGGCATGCCCTACTCACATATTTTATATATTTCTTTGATAGAGATTGGTAAAGAACTGTAAGAACTGCTGTCTGTCAGCACAGATGTTCACATATGCATCACTGGTTGGCACAAGGGAAAGGCAAGTTAATTTTTATTTAGACTGCAGTTACTCTCTCTCTTTCCATATCATAAATTGAATAATATTTGTTCACATTATCATATGCAGAACCCTTCTGTGTTTACTAAGAAAACCATCGCCCCCGATTAGGGAGACATCTTGTACAATATTCTACTGTTAAAATTATGCTGCATTTATTATGGCGGGACACCACCTTGTAAGAAGCTAATGTCAAGTAATTCTTTATAAACTGGCCAGAAAATTATTGCCTTCATTGTCGTTTAAATATCCGTTGTGCAATCGCAAAAAAAAAAACGAAATTGCAACTTGTATAATTACAGTGGACCCCCGCATAACGATGGCATCACATAGCGATTATTTCGCATACCGCTTACTTTAATTGCAAAAATTTTGCCTCGCATACCGCTTAAAAACCCGCTTACCGATTTTCGTCCGAGACGCTTCCAATGTGCGGCCTGAGCCACGCTCACATGTTCCGCCGGTGGCATTGTTTACCAGCCAGCCTCCGCAATAACATCCAAGCATACAATCGGAATATTTCGTATTATTACAGTGTTTTCGGTGCTGTTTCTGGAAAATAAGTGACCATGGGCCCCAAGAAAGCTTCTAGTGCCAACCCTGTGGTAAAAAGGGTGAGAATTAGTATGGAAATTAAGAAAGATTTTGAAGGGTTTGGGGCTAACCCTGAGATGCCTATGCCAGTTGTGGAATCCATTGTGCCTACTTCAAAAATTAAGGAAATGTGTGCACAGTGGGTTGAACTGCAAACCTTTATGGATGAAAATCACCCTGACACAGCTGTTGCAAGCCGTGCTGGTGACTATTTCAATGACAATGTTGTGGCCCATTTTAGACAAATCGTAAAGGAACGGGAGGTACAGAGCTCTATGGACAGATTTGTTGTGCGACAGAGGTCCAGTGACTCTCAAGCTGGTCCTAGTGGCATTAAAAGAAGAAGGGAAGTAACCCCGGAAAAGGACTTGCTACCTCAAGTCCTAATGGAAGGGGATTCCCCTTCTAAACAGTAAGAAGATAATGCTCTCCCCTCCTCCCATCCCATCAATCATCACCAGATCTTCAATAAAAGTAAGTGTCATGTAAGTGTGCATGCCTTTTTCAGTTTGTGTGTATTAAAATTAACATTTCATGTGGTAAAAAAATTTTTTTTTCATACTTTTGGGTGTCTTGCACGGATTAATTTTATTTCCATTATTTCTTATGGGGAAAATTCATTCACATAACGATTATTTCGCATAACGATTACCCCTCTTGCACGGATTAAAATCGTTAACCGGGGGTCCACTGTACTACCAATTCAGAATCATGTACTTGTATATTTGTTATATCTATGTGACTGATGGGTTAGTATTATACCCCTTCAATCCTACCCCTTCATATCCTACCTCTCTCCCCCTTTCCCATCCTTTTCCAATATTTCTATCCTCACCCATCCTTCTTCCTTACCCATCTTACCAAAGCTCTGGTCAAGAAGTTGAAGTTGAAGTTGGTTGTGTGTTGAGTTGGGGGAGTGTTGATTTTCCTATGGCGACCGAGACAAAATTTTCCCCATATTGAAAAACCAGTTGTTCTCGCATCGCAAATGATAGGACATTCAAATTTGAATGTTTCCTGGGCTTCCTTTGTCACTTCGTTGCCAGACGTATCGCAAACTTTTTTTTTATATTTTGCTTGTGCGGCTAAACATGTTATAGGTTTATGTAACATAAGGTACTACTAGTTATGAAGCAGTTTCCTGTTTTTTTTTTGGTTGGGAACCAGTGGCCCCAGGTTCACCAAAGCAGGAACCGGGGGATCATAAAAGCAGGAACCGGGGGATCATAAAAGCAGGAACCGGGGGATCATAAAAGCAGGAACCGGGGATCATAAAAGCAGGAACCGGGGGATCATAAAAGCAGGAACCGGGAATCATAAAAGGAACTGGGGGATCATAAAAGCAGGAACCGGGGTGTCACAATGCCAGGAATTGGGAGTGTCCCAGGGAAGGAACCAGGGGTCCTGTTCTACTGTTACCACTGGTGTGCTCTTTTTCTTAATCTTGGTTAATCATTCTCATCTTCACCATAATCATTTTCAAATTAACTATTATTTTAATTAACACCATTATCATAATTATCGTAACTATAGTCACCATTTTAACTGCAATTACTGTTATCATAATTGTAAATACAAATTACCATTATTATCATTAATCAGTGCAACTGCTACTAACAATCGTACCATCACTAATCACTTCTCATTCTGTAAAGTTATCCGTTGAGATTTTTCACGCGATGTCTCAGGTTACCAACTCTGTTTTGTCAGCCATATTGGACGTGAAGCTACACTGACAACCATATGCACATACCATTTGTGTATACGAATTTTCGTCTTCTTAAGCCTTTGTGATTATTGATTTTGTGTTGCTGGAATTAAAAATCGGTAAGATAAGTCAAATCTAACTTTTAAAGGTTTCCCCAAAGATTTTTCAAGATGACAACGAAGGATTTCTGCTGGGAGGCGGAGAGACTAGGAGTCAACAGTAATATTACCTTCCAGGGAGGTGCCTTGTTGCAAGTCAAACCTTCACATCAGTTGACAGATAGATGGATAATGTTCACAGTTATAAATGTTCACAGTTATAAGACAGTGTGGTGCAGTCCCAAATAATTGGAGTGAAGCGGTGTACCCACTAGTGCTGGGAAAAAAAAAAACATGTTGGCAAAAGTCTTTATCAAGTACATGGATGGATGTTTGCCACTCTAGAGCAACGGCTATGGTGGAATCTCTGGGGGACAATTTTATCATCGTTGGTAATAATCCTGATTGCCCCTGCCGTATTCCAACATCGTCTGTTTTCTTGCTGATTTGTGATCACATTTTGGTGATTTTAGGCGAGGCCTGACTTTTGCTTGTGAGTATTTTTCTCACGGTGAAGGCGAACAATATTACCGTGTCAATGGAGTACATTTATTGGTCTAATAATAAATGTTACTATGTAGGGACTTGTCCCTCATGTGTTGAAAATTAAATAATATATGCAGCATTTCGGGCAGAACTAATAATATCTATGATAATAATTTTTAAATAATATTAATTATAATTGTGTCGTGTTTGAAACAAAACTATAATTACAACTAGCACATTGTTGATATTACAAAGTTTGTATACTTGTATTTTGATTAAATACTGTAGTGTGAACGTGTTAGGAACGAGTGGAGGTGTAGGGGTGTGTTTACCAGGAATTTACGTGACTTGACGTGCTGTTGGAGTGTGAGCAAAGTAACATGAAGGGATTCGGGGAAACTGGTTAGCTGGACTTAAGTCATGGAGGTGGGTAGGAAGTACATTGTTTGCGCTCTAAAGGAGGGGCGGATATGTTGAAGTTTTGGAACTGTAGTGGCGGCACGACTCTGGCAAGACAGTGGTGGAGTGATGATAAAAGTGTTTCTTCTTTATCGGGTCACCCTGCCTTGGTAGGAAACGACCGATGTGTTTATAAAAAATAATAAAATGGTGTACTGGTGGTGTACGGGTGATAGGTGCAGCCTTAATGACCCTAGTGTTGTAGATAGGCTTTAAACCTAATAGACCAACCCATGCGTGTGCTATGTAATTAGTTTACATACGTTTAGAGAAAGATTCCTCAGAACAGCGGCTCTTCGATGTTGGTGAAGAGTTTTTGATCTATGGGATTGAATCGAACCTGACTTGCCTCTCATTACCCAGGCGCTGTGATTCCTTCTCATTTACCTTCCCCTTAAATAAAAAAATAACCTAGACATGTAGTTAACTTGGGAAGTTCTATAACATTTTTATGTAACACTTGTGGTTATATGGAGAGGGAGCATGGACACAGGGGTCGTCCCACAGTTACTAAAAACAACAGACATAGCCCCACTCCACAAAGGGGGCAGTAAAGCAACAGCAAAGAACTACAGACCAATAGCACTAACATCCCATATCATAAAAATCTTTGAAAGGGTCCTAAGAAGCAAGATCACCACCCATCTAGAAACCCATCAGTTACACAACCCAGGGCAACATGGGTTTAGAACAGGTCGCTCCTGTCTGTCTCAACTATTGGATCACTACGACAAGGTCCTAAATGCACTAGAAGATAAAAAGAATGCAGATGTAATATATACAGACTTTGCAAAAGCCTTCGACAAGTGTGACCATGGCGTAATAGCGCATAAAATGCGTGGTAAAGGAATAACAGGAAAAGTCGGTCGATGGATCTATAATTTCCTCACTAACAGAACACAGAGTAGTCGTCAATAGAGTAAAGTCCGAGGCAGCTACGGTGAAAAGCTCTGTTCCACAAGGCACAGTACTCGCTCCCATCGTGTTCCTCATCCTCATATCCGACATAGACAAGGATGTCAGCCACAGCACCGTGTTTTCCTTTGCAGATGACACCCGAATCTGCATGACAGTGTCTTCCATTGCAGACACTGCAAGGCTCCAGGCGGACATCAACCGAATCTTTCAGTGGGCTGCAGAAAACAATATGAAGTTCAACGATGAGAAATTTCAATTACTCAGATATGGTAAACACGAGGAAATTAAATCTTCATCAGAGTACAAAACAAATTCTGGCCACAAAATAGAGCGAAACACCAACGTCAAAGACCTGGGAGTGATCATGTCGGAGGATCTCACCTTCAAGGACCATAACATTGTATCAATTGCATCTGCTAGAAAAATGACAGGATGGATAATGAGAACCTTCAAAACTAGGGAGGCCAAGACCATGATGACACTCTTCAGGTCACTTGTTCTATCTAGGCTGGAATATTGCTGCACACTAACAGCACCTTTCAAGGCAGGTGAAATTGCTGACCCAGAAAATGTACAGAGAACCTTCACGGCGTGCATAACGGAGATAAAACACCTCAATTACTGGGAGCGCTTGAGGTTCCTAAAACTGTATTCCCTGGAATGCAGGCGGGAGAGATACATGATTATATACACCTGGAAAATCCTAGAGGGACTAGTACCGAACTTGCACACGAAAATCACTCACTACGAAAGCAAAAGACTTGGCAGACGATGCAACATCCCCCCAATGAAAAGCAGGGGTGTCACTAGCACGTTAAGAGACCATACAATAAGTGTCAGGGGCCCGAGACTGTTCAACTGCCTCCCAGCATACATAAGGGGGATTACCAACAGACCCCTGGCAGTCTTCAAGCTGGCACTGGACAAGCACCTAAAGTCGGTTCCTGACCAGCCGGGCTGTGGCTCGTACGTTGGTTTGCGTGCAGCCAGCAGCAACAGCCTGGTTGATCAGGCTCTGATCCACCAGGCCGCCTGGTCACAGACCGGGCCACGGGGGCGTTGACCCCCAGAACTCTCTCCAGGTAAACTCCAGGTATGCAACCATGGTTTACAATTCATTCCCCATGGGGGAGTGGAACAGAATTCTTCTTCCGTAAGCCATGCATGTTGTAAGAGGCAGCTAAAATGCCGAGAGCAAGGGGTTAGTAACCCCTTCTCCTGTATAAATTACTAAATTTAAAAAGACAAACTTTCGTTTTTCTTTTTGGGACACTCTGCCTCGGTGGAATACAGCCGGTGCATTGAAAGAAGAAAGAAAGATGATGTTGAGCAAGTGCTTGGGAAGTTCTGAACCAAGTACAAGAGAAATTGTGGTGTGGGACCTAAATGCTAAAGTGGAAAAAACTGTTGTGGAGGTAGTAGGTAAGTTTGGGGTGCCAAGGGTAAATGATACGGAGGGGACTTTAACTGAACTTTGTATAGAAAAAGGCTTGGAAATAAGTAATACATATTTTATGAAAAAGGGGATAAACAAATACACAAGATATGATATAGGGCATAATGACAATAGTTTGTTGGATTATGTACTGGTTATTAAAAGGTTAGCAAGTAGACTTCAGAATGTGCATGTTTACAGAGGGGCAACAGATATATCAGATCACTGTTTAGCTAAAGCTGCAATTAGAGTGAGAAGTAAATGGGGGCAGAAGGAAAATGGCATCAGCAAGTAAGAGAGGTGAAAGTTTATTAACTAAGAGAAGAGGAAGTTAGGGCGAGATATAAACAGCTACTGGGAGAAAGGTGGGCTAGTGAGAGTATAGGTAGTGCAGAGGTTGAAGAGGTGTAGATAGTTTTAAAAATGCAGTGTTTGAATGTGGGGCAGAAGTTTGTGGATATAGGAGGGAGGGTGTAGGAGGAAAGAGGAGTGACTGGTGGAATGATGAGATTAAGGGTGTGATAAAGGAGAAAAAGTTCACTGACGAGAGGATATTACAAAACAGAAGTGTGATAAGGGTGAAGTATATGGAGAATAAAAGAGGTGAAGAGAGGAGTGAGTGATGGAGTGTAAAACAAGAGCAAATGACAGAGTGGGTGAGGTGCTGTCAATAAATTTTGCTGAGAATAAGAAAGTTTTGGAGGGAGATAAATAGGTTGAGAAAACCAAGGAAACAAATACAAGAGGGAGACAGCAATTTCATGTATTGGCCAGGGAGGTATAACATCTTTTATGAGTGAAGAAGAGCCAGGTGTGAGTGTGGGGAAGGTGTGTGAGGCACTGGGTAGAATGAAAGGGGATAAAGCAGCTGGAATTGATGGAATCATGACAGAAATGGTAAAAGTAGGTGTGTATATAGTTATGAGGCAGTTGGTACTTTTGTTCAATGATTTTTTATTATTTTTTATTAGCACACTGGCCAATTCCCACCAAGGCAGGGTGGCCCGAAAAAGAAAAACTTTCACCATCACTCACTCCATCACTGTCTTGCCAGAAGGGTGCTTTACACTACAGTTTTTAAACTGCAACATTAACACCCCTCCTTCAGAGTGCAGGCACTGTACTTCCCATCTCCAGGACTCAAGTCCGGCCTGCCAGTTTCCCTGAATCCCTTCATAAATGTTACTTTGCTCACACTCCAACAGCACATCAAGTATTAAAAACCATTTGTCTCCATTCACTCCTATCAAACACGCTCACGCATGCCCGCTGGAAGTCCAAGCCCCTCGCACACAAAACCTCCTTTACCCCTTCCCTCCAACCTTTCCTAGGCCGACCCCTACCCCGCCTTCCTTCCACTACAGATTGATACACTCTTGAAGTCATTCTGTTTCGCTCCATTCTCTCTACATGTCCGAAGCACCTCAACAACCCTTCCTCAGCCCTCTGGACAACAGTTTTGGTAATCCCGCACCTCCTCCTAACTTCCAAACTACGAATTCTCTGCATTATATTCACACCACACATTGCCCTCAGACATGACATCTCCACTGCCTCCAGCCCTCTCCTCGCTACAACATTCATCACCCATGCTTTACACCCATATAAGAGCGTTGGTAAAATTATACTCTCATACATTCCCCTCTTTGCCTCCAAGGACAAAGTTCTTTGTCTCCACAGACTCCTAAGTGCACCACTCATCCTTTTCCCTTCATCAATTCTATGATTCACCTCATCTTTCATAGACCCATCCGCTGACACGTCCACTCCCAAATATTAGAATACATTCACATCCTCCATACTCTCTCCCTCCAATCTGATATCCAATCTTTCATCACCTAATTTTCTTATCCTCATAACCTTACTCTTTCCTGTATTCACTTTTAATTTATTCTTTTCTATATTTTTTTTTTTCAACAAGTCGGCCGTCTCCCACCGAGGCAGGGTGACCCAAAAAAGAAAGAAAATCCCCAAAAAGAAAATACTTTCATCATCATTCAACACTTTCACCACACTCACACATTATCACTGTTTTTGCAGATGTGCTCAGGATACAACAGTTTAGAAGCATATACATAAAAAGATACACAATATATCCCTCCAAACTGCCAATATATCAATTATTGGGAGCGCTTGAGGTTCCTAAACCTGTATTCCCTGGAACACAGGAGGGAGAGATACATGATTATATACACCTGGAAAATCCTAGAGGGACTAGTACCGAACTTGCACACGAAAATCACTCATTACGAAAGCAAAAGACTTGGCAGACGATGCACCATTCCCCCAATGAAAAGCAGGGGTGTCACTAGCACGTTAAGAGACCATACAATAAGTGTCAGGGGCCCGAGACTGTTCAACTGCCTCCCAGCACACATAAGGGGGATTACCAACAGACCCCTGGCAGTCTTCAAGCTGGCACTGGACAAGCACCTAAAGTCAGTTCCGGATCAGCCGGGCTGTGGCTCGTATGTTGGTTTGCGTGCAGCCAGCAGCAACAGCCTGGTTGATCAGGCTCTGATCCACCAGGAGGCCTGGTCTCAGACCGGGCCGCGGGGGCGTTGACCCCCGGAACTCTCTCCAGGTAAACTCCAGGTAATATCCCAAACCCCTCCTTTAAAGTGCAGGCATTGTACTTCCCATTTCCAGGACTCAAGTCCGACTATATGAAAATAACCGGTTTCCCTGAATCCCTTCACTAAATATTACCCTGCTCACACTCCAACAGATCGTCAGGTTCCAAGTACCATTCGTCTCCACTCACTCCTATCTAACACGCTCACGCACGCACCCTACCAAATTCATCCACCAACCTCAGCAACTTCTCTTCAGAATCTCCCAAGAGCACAGTGTCATCAGCAAAGAGCAACTGTGACAACTCCCACTTTATGTGTGATTCTTTATCTTTTAACTCCACGCCTCTTGCCAAGACCCTCGCATTTACTTATCTTACAACCCCATCTATAAATATATTAAACAACTACGGTGACATCACACATCCTTGTCTAAGGCCTACTTTTACTGGGAAATAATCTCCCTCTTTCCTACATACTCAAACGTGAGTCTCACTATCCTCATAAAAACTCTTCACTGCTTTCAGTAACCTACCCCCCTATACCATACACCTGCAACATCTGCCATCTGCTACCTAGGGACTGGCAGGGGTCATGAATAGTTCCTTTGTATAAAAGGAAGGGAGCCAAAGAGTAAAAATTATAAGGGATTAAGCCTACTGAATGTATGGAGGATTATTATTGAAAGAATTACAGGCAAGACAGAGAGCAGGAAGAAAGTTTAAAGTGAACATAGATAAGAGTAAGGTGATAAGGGTATCAAATAATTTATATAAAGAAAAATTGGATATCACATTGGAGAGAGAGAGTATAGAAGAAGTGAATGTTTTCAGATATTTGGGAGTTGATTTGTCAGCAGATGGGTTTATGAAGGATGAGGTTAACCAAAGAACTGATGAATGAAAAAAGGTGAGTGGTGTGTTGAGGTATCTGTGGAGACAAAAAATGCTATCTATGGAGGCAAAAAAAGGAATGTAGGAATGTATGAAAGTATAGTGGTACCAACACTCTTATATAGGTGTGAAGCTTGGATTGTAGATGCTGCAGCGAGGAGGAAGCTGAAGGCAGTGGAGATGTCCTGTCTAAGGGCAATGTATGGTGTAAATATTATGCAAAGAATTTGAAGTGTAGAAATTAGGAGGAGGTGTAGAGTTACTAAAAGAATTAATCAGAGGGCTGAAGAGGGATTGTTGAAGTGGGTTGGTCACTTAGAGAGAATGCATCAAAGTAGAATGACTTGGAGAGTGTATAAATCTGTAGGGGAAGGAAGGAGGGGAAGGGGCCATCCCAGAAAAGGTTGGAGAGAGGGAGTAAAGGAGGTTTTGTGGGCTAGAGGCTTGGACTTCGAGCAAACGTGTGAGTGTGTTAGATAGGAGTAGATGGAGACGAATGGTTTTTGAGAGTTGAGCTGTTGGAGTGTGAGCAGGGTAATATTTAGTGAAGGGATTCAGGGAAACCAGTTATTATAGATTTAGCCAGACTTGAGTCCTGGAAACACGAAGTACAACGCCTGTACTTTGAAGGAGTTGTCTGGGATATTGACAGTTTGGAGGGACTTCTAAATTGTCATATCTGAGTGCCTCTGCAAAAACAGTGATTATGTATGAGTGAGGTGAAAGTGTTGAATGATGATGATGAAAGTATTTTCTTTTTGGGGGTTTTTCTTTCTTTTTGGGTCACCCTGCCTCGGTGGGAGACATCCGACTTGTTGGAGAAAAAAAAAAAAGAACAGGATCATAGATGGACAAGGAGGCTTTAGAATGGGGAGGGGATGTATAGACCAAGTGTTTACAATGAAACATATAACTTATTATTTTTTTTATTAACACATCAGCCATTACCCACCAAGGTAGTGTGGCCTGAAAAAGAAACACTTTCATCATAGCTTTATAAAGTTTTTCTTCTTCACTTTTTTAGTATTTTCTACAGCAGAAGGGGTTACTAGCCCACTGCTCCCAGCATTTTAGTCGCCTCGTACGACTCGCATGGCTTACGGAGGAAAGATTCTATTCCACTTCCCCACTGTGATATCAGCACACTTCTGGCAAGACAGCGATTGAATGAATGATAAATCTTCTTTCAACACGCCGGCCGTATCCCACCGAGGCGGGGTGGCCCAAAAGGAAAAATGAAAGTTTCTCCTTTTATATTTAGTAATATATACAGGAGAAGGGGTTACTAGCCCCTTGCTTCCGGCATTTTAGTCGCCTCTTACAACACGCATGGCTTACGGAGGAAAGAATCTTTTCCACTTACCCACTGTGATCTCAGCTCACTTCTGGCAAGACAGCGATTGAATGAATGATGATAAATATGGTTCCATATATGGGTCACCCTACTTTGGGAAATGTGACTGATAAGGTTAAAAAAAGTAAATAAAATTGGGAAGATTTTTTTTTTTTTTTTTTATTATCACACTGGCCGATTCCCACCAAGGCAGGGTGGCCCGAAAAAGAAAAACTTTCACCATCATTCACTCCATCACTGTCTTGCCAGAAGGGTGCTTTACACTACAGTTTTTAAACTGCAACATTAACACCCCTCCTTCAGAGTGCAGGCACTGTACTTCCCATCTCCAGGACTCAAGTCCGGCCTGCCAGTTTCCCTGAACCCCTTCATAAATGTTACTTTGCTCACACTCCAACAGCACGTCAAGTATTAAAAACCATTTGTCTCCATTCACTCCTATCAAACACGCTCACGCATGCCTGCTGGAACTCCAAGCCCCTCGCACACAAAACCTCCTTTACCCCCCTCTCTCCAACCTTTCCTAGGCCGACCCCTACCCCGCCTTCCTTCCACTACAGACTGATACACTCTTGAAGTGATTCTGTTTCGCTCCATTCTCTCTACATGTCCAAACGACCTCAACAACCCTTCCTCAGCCCTCTGGACAACAGTTTTGGTAATCCCGCACCTCCTCCTAACTTCCAAACTACGAATTCTCTGCATTATATTCACACCACACATTGCCCTCAGACATGACATCTCCACTGCCTCCAGCCTTCTCCTCGCTGCAACATTCATCACCCATGCTTCACACCCATATAAGAGCGTTGGTAAAACTATACTCTCATACATTCCCCTCTTTGCCTCCAAGGACAAAGTTCTTTGTCTCCACAGACTCCTAAGTGCACCACTCACTCTTTTCCCCTCATCAATTCTATGATTCACCTCATCTTTCATAGACCCATCCGCTGACACGTCCACTCCCAAATATCTGAATACATTCACCTCCTCCATACTCTCTCCCTCCAATCTGATATTCAATCTTTCATCACCTAATCTTTTTGTTATCCTCATAACCTTACTCTTTCCTGTATTCACCTTTAATTTTCTTCTTTTGCACACCCTACCAAATTCATCCACCAATCTCTGCAACTTCTCTTCAGAATCTCCTAAGAGCACAGTGTCATCAGCAAAGAGCAGCTGTGACAACTCCCATTTTGTGTGTGATTCTTTATCTTTTAACTCCACACCTCTTGCCAAGACCCTCGCATTTACTTTTCTTACAACCCCATCTATAAATATATTAAACAACCACGGTGACATCACACATCCTTGTCTAAGGCCTACTTTTACTGGGAAATAATCTCCCTCTTTCCTACATACTCTAACTTGAGCCTCACTATCCTCGTAAAAACTCTTCACTGCTTTCAGTAACCTACCTCCTACACCATACACTTGCAACATCTGCCACATTGCCCCCCTATCCACCCTGTCATACGCCTTTTCCAAATCCATAAATGCCACAAAGACCTCTTTAGCCTTATCTAAATACTGTTCACTTATATGTTTCAATGTAAACACCTGGTCCACACACCCCCTACCTTTCCTAAAGCCTCCTTGTTCTTCTGCTATCCTATTCTCCATCTTACTTTTAATTCTTTCAATAATAACTCTACCATACACTTTACCAGGTATACTCAGCAGACTTATCCCCCTATAATTTTTGCACTCTCTTTTATCCCCTTTGCCTTTATACAAAGGAACTATGCATGCTCTCTGCCAATCCCTAGGTACCTTACCCTCTTCCATACATTTATTAAATAATTGCACCAACCACTCCAAAACTATATCCCCACCTGCTTTTAACATTTCTATCTTTATCCCATCAATCCCAGCTGCCTTACCCCCTTTCATTTTACCTACTGCCTCACGAACTTCCCCCACACTCACAACTGGCTCTTCCTCACTCCTACAAGATGTTATTCCTCCCTGTCCTATACACGAAATCACAGCTTCCCTATCTTCATCAACATTTAACAATTCCTCAAAATATTCCCTCCATCTTCCCAATACCTCTAACTCTCCATTTAATAACTCTCCTCTCCTATTTTTAACTGACAAATCCATTTGTTCTCTAGGCTTTCTTAACTTGTTGATCTCACTCCAAAACTTTTTCTTATTTCAACAAAATTTGTTGATAACATCTCACCCACTCTCTCATTTGCTCTCTTTTTTCATTGCTTCACCACTCTCTTAACCTCTCTCTTTTTCTCCATATACTCTTCCCTCCTTGCATCACTTCTACTTTGTAAAAACTTCTCATATGCTAACTTTTTCTCCCTTACTACTCTCTTTACATCATCATTCCACCAATCGCTCCTCTTCCCTCCCGCACCCACTTTCCTGTAACCACAAACTTCTGCTGAACACTCTAACACTACATTTTTAAACCTACCCCATACCTCTTCGACCCCATTGCCTATGCTCTCATTAGCCCATCTATCCTCCAATAGCTGTTTATATCTTACCCTAACTGCCTCCTCTTTTAGTTTATAAACCTTCACCTCTCTCTTCCCTGATACTTCTATTCTCCTTGTATCCCATCTACCTTTTACTCTCAGTGTAGCTACAACTAGAAAGTGATCTGATATATCTGTGGCCCCTCTATAAACATGTACATCCTGAAGTCTACTCAACAGTCTTTTATCTACCAACACATAATCCAACAAACTACTGTCCTTTCGCCCTACATCATATCTTGTATACTTATTTATCCTCTTTTTCTTAAAATATGCATTACCTATAACTAAACCCCTTTCTATACAAAGTTCAATCAAAGTTCTCCCATTATCATTTACACCTGGCACCCCAAACTTACCTACCACACCCTCTCTAAAAGTTTCTCCTACTTTAGCATTCAGGTCCCCTACCACAATTACTCTCTCACTTGGTTCAAAGGCTCCTATACATTCACTTAACATCTCCCAAAATCTCTCTCTCTCCTCTGCATTCCTCTTCTCCAGGTGCATACACGCTTATTATGACCCACTTCTCGCATCCAACCTTTACTTTAATCCACATAATTCTTGAATTTACACATTCATATTCTCTTTTCTCCTTCCATAACTGATCATTCAACATTACTGCTACCCCTTCCTTTGCTCTAACTCTCTCAGATACTCCAGATTTAATCCCATTTATTTCCCCCCACTGAAACTCCCCTACCCCCTTCAGCTTTGTTTCGCTTAGGGCCAGGACATCCAACTTCTTTTCATTCATAACATCAGCAATCATCTGTTTCTTGTCATCCGCACTACATCCACGCACATTTAAGCATCCCAGTTTTATAAAGTTTTTCTTCTTCTCTTTTTTAGTAAATGTCTACAGGAGAAGGGGTTACTAGCCCATTGCTCCCGGCATTTTAGTCGCCTCATACGACACGCATGGCTTACGGAGGAAAGATTCTTTTCCACTTCCCCATGGACAATAGAAGAAATAAAGAAGAACAAGAGCTATTTAGAAAAAGGAGAAAAACCTAGATGTATGTATATATATATGCATGTGCGTGTCTGTGAAGTGTGACCAAAGTGTAAGTAGGAGTAGCAAGATATCCTTGTTATCTAGCGTGTTTATGAGACAGAAAAAGAAAACAGCAATCCTACCATCATGCAAAACAGTTACAGGTTTCTGTTTCACAGTCATCTGGCAGGACGGTAGTACTTCCCTGGGTGGTTGCTGTCTACCAACCTACTACCTATAATTAGGAAGAAATGGAAAAAAAAAAAAGTTCATGCGAGAGCTGACATAAGTGTGTCATTCCCAAATAGAATGCAGAGTAAATACCACAAAATAAAAAAATAAAGTCAATATACTGTACATTAAAAATACTTCCCAGATATAAGTCCATAAACATCAGGGTAAACAATTTACTACTTCTAGCATTGAGAAATACATTTTTTTTTCTTCAACAAGTCAACTGTCTACCACCAAGGCAGGGTGACCAAAAAAGAAAGAAAATCCACAAAAAAGAAAATACTTTCATCATCATTCAACACTTTCACCTCACTCATACATAATCACTGTCTTTGCAGAGGTGCTCAGATATGACAGTTTAGAAGTCCCTCCAAACTGTCAATATCCCAAACTCCTCCTTTAAAGTACAGGCGTTGTACTTCCCATTTCCAGGACTCAAGTCCAGCTCAATCTATAATAACCGGTTTCCCTGAATCCCTTCACTAAATATTACCCTGCTCACACTCCAACAGCTTGTCAAGTCCCAAAAATCATTCGTCTCCATCTACTCCTATCTAACACACTCACACACATTTGCTCGAAGTCCAAGCATCTAGCCCACAAAACCTCCTTTACTCCCTCCCTCCAACCTTTTCTGGGACGACCCCTTCCCCTCCTTCCTTCTCCTACAGATTTATACACTCTCCAAGTCATACTACTTTGATCCATTCTCTCTAAATGACCAAACCACCTCAACAACCCCTCTTCAGCCCTCTGACTAACACTTTTATTAACTCCACACCTCCTAATTTCCACACTCCAAATTCTCTGCACAATATTTACACCATACATTGCCCTTAGACAGGACATCTCCACTGCCTCCTCACTGCAGCATTTATAATTACATGTATAGCAGAAATAATGATGTAATAGGTCATTGAAAATTAACAGAACACTGAACACTCGCCTGAACTATTGTTTTCTGGGATCTTCCACATGTAGAGATTAAAGTCATCTGAGCCTGAGAGAACAAACTGGTCATTATCACCTGCAAAACAGCAGCTTTTCATTGTGCACGAGTTGTAGTAATGCTCAGCATCGAACTGCAAAAGTAGATACACTATCAGAAATTAAATATCCATAAAATATATGCAAGTACTCTCTACACACTACCTATAACTAAGGTTGATTTTTAACTGAAGCAGAATTAGTATTCCCACACTCAAGTTTACATTAGTCACACATTTGAAGTCTCTTAATGTAGCCGAATTATATTGTTATGCAAGATAAGGTGCTTTGATTTGCTGTCCTTGTTCACTTAGCACTAAGTAGGTACCTAGGTGTTTGCCGACTGGTGTGGGTTGCATCCCGGGGACAAAAATTAAACTAACTGCCCAAAATGCTCTGCATAACCAGGGGCTTCCTATATAGTATGTCACTGATGTCAGCTAGGTCTGTATAAGTTGTATCATGTACAGTGGACCCCCGCTTAACGATCACCTCCTAATGTGACCAATTATGTAAGTGTATTTATATAAGTGCGTTTGTACGTGTATGTTTGGGGGTCTGAAATGGACTAATCTACTTCACAATATTCCTTATGGGAACAAATTCGGTCAGTACTGGCACCTGAACATACTTCTGGAATGAAAAAATATCGTTAATCGGGGGTCCACTGTACTTGTAAAAATAAAGATCATTATTTTTTTTTTCATCAAACCAGCCATATCCTACTGAGGCAGGATGACCCAGAGAAAAAAAAACAAAAGCCTCTCTTTTTAAATTTAATAATGCATACAGGGGAAGGGGTTTCTTGCCCCTTGCTCCCAGAATTTTAGTCACCTCTTATGACACGCATGGCTTACGCAGGAAGAATTCTGTTCCACTTCCCCATGGAGAATTATTGTTATTATTATTTTTACTATTATTATTATAAGGTTATTACAAATTTTATACAGGAAAATTTACTGAATAAATTCGACTAAGCTGCTATATGTATGTGTAAGAATTTGTTTTTTTCAAGAGAATCACTAAAGAATTCTGTATGTCGGTTTGGTTATTACCTAAGACAATAACTACTTCCTTAAGGTGAGAAGAAAAATCTTGGAAGGTGTGTTCTTTAGAAAGCATAAAAAAGGAGGAGGAGGGAGTGAAAGACACCATTATGACCTAACACAACATTAGCTATTCATTAATTTTAATGACCGCATATAAAAAAGCAGTGCTGCAGGAGGCCTACTGGTCCGTGCTAGGCAGATCATACTCAAAACCATCCAATCCTGCTCATGCATTTGCCTAACCAAAACACTAGTCACATTAAAGAAACAGTTTATGACACTCAATAGTCATCCTTATATATCATTAACTCTTCAAAAATGATCTCCACTCTCTTCATGCATATCATGAATTTTCTTCAAATTTGTCAAGGTTTCATAATGCTCTTTCTCCTAAGATTTCCTCCTTATTTGTTTAAAATAAAAGTTTAACTGATTGTTTCACTCTCCTGTTTCTCTGTTGGGTAATTGTAATTACAGTATTAAAATATTTTCTAAAAAAATATTAAGGAACATTCCTAAATATTCACTACAGTCTGTCTAGGTCATTAATCATTTGTAATACCTACATCATATGTAATAATGTTACCTACATCATATGTAATAAGGTATCTCAAAAATAGTCTGAAGATTTGTAAAGCTCTAAGTATCATAAAATTATCCCTATCTTAAACATCACTCATAATAAAGAAGAAAGAGCTAAATCTGCTTTCAACCGAGTCCCTAAAAACAACAACTCTAGCCTTGGAATTTGTTAAATACTTTAAGATTAAACCTGATAAACTATAATAGCTGATCAAAGAAATTTCTGCTCAATGTTAAACTTTGCTCTTAAAATATCACTTGAAACCATGTATTAGCTAAGTCAAAATCATGTACTGTGCATCTCACAAACAAATAATCCATAATACCTGACAGACTGGTTTTGAGTTATGAGTATCGTAAAGGACAGGAGGAAGTCTTCTCCGCAGTGCGATGATCTGGCTACCTGTTCTGTTAAATCTTGCACACATGGACGACTGTGCACATCGCTTTTCTCCATATCTCAACACAGGTCTGCCAATATAAAATAATTGCAAGTACAGTAAAAAACAAAAGGTACCATATCAATATAATATAACCAACCCTATAAATTCCAGTTGGGTTATGTTCCTTGAGATCCTGTGAAATTAGAAACTTTAAATAGTGCAAAGCAAAGAATAAATTTTATTTCTGATTGGGGATCATTTTGTATTTCAAAGAAATATCTATCATTAATTTGGTTACTACTGAAATGCTTAATAATAAGCAGAATAAGAGAGACTTGGGAAATTCATTAAGCCAGCTAAACATTACATAATTTAATTTAATTAATTGGCTGGTTGTACATCAGTAAAAATGTTAGATAACTGAAGCCCAATATATATAATTTGGAGAGTGAGCAGGGTAATATTTTGTGAAGGGATTCAGGGAAACTGGTTAGCCATACTCGAGTCCTGGAGGTGGAAAGTACAATGCTTACACTTTAAAGGAGGGGTTTGGGATTTTTGCTGTTTGGAGTGACATATGAACTATTGTATCTGATCACCTCTGCAAAGACAGAGATATGTGTGAATGATGGTGAAAGTGTTTTTCTTTTTTTCTTTTTTTTTGGGGGGAGGGGGGAATCACCCTGCCTTAGTGGGAGATGGCCAGCATGTTAAAAAAAAAAAAAAAGGTGTATGTAGTGGCAAGTTGGAGGATGTCTGTGTGCGTGTGCATGCATTTGTGTATGTGTGCATGACTCCAGTCTCTTCCAAGCTTTTCTTGAAGCTCTTAATAATCTTGCCCCTTCCATTAAGTTTAAAGCTGAATGGGAATCTAATTCCTTGCTTCCTTTCCTTTATGTCCATGTCCACCGCTCAGATACAGGTTTTTCCTTTTCCGTTTACCGAAAACCTATGCACAGTGGCATGTACATTCACTGCTTTTCCTATCATGCTTCCCCTGTCAAGAAAAGTGTTCTTATCTCCCTCTTTCTCCGTGCCCTCCGCATCTGTGATCCTCAGTTAGTTCCAGCAGAAATTTCCACTCTTCATAATTCGTTTTCCCGTCTTGGCTACCCTTCCCATTTCATAGACTCTGCCCTCTCACGTGCTAAACGCAATTTCTTTTCTCCCAAACTCTCTACTCCTGGGAACTCTTCTATCCTCTGCCTTCCCTACATTTCCGGTCTTTCTAATCTCGACAATTCTCTCCGTCCCTTAGACATCAAGCTTACCTTCTGCCAGACTAACACTCTTCGCACTAATCTCGTTCATACCTCTCCTCCCTCTACAGATGTTCCTGGTGTCTACTTTATTTCTTGCTCCTCCTGTCCTCTTCAATACTTCGGAGAAACTGGTCGATCTCTTTCCGACAGACTTAGGGAGCACAAAAATAGTGTTAGGCTTGCCGACACTAACAATGCTCTGTTCTGTCACGTCAGAGATCATAGCCATCCTATTGACTGGTCCTCTGCTAAAACTGTCTTCCCTACTTCCAACTCGAACAGTCGCCGTCTAGTTGAATCCTCTCTAATACACAACTTTCCTTGTATGAATCTTAGCCCTGGCTTCGTCTCTGTAGATGCCTTCCTCTCCCGCTACATTGTAAAATGTTCCAAACTTCAGAACACCCGTGACTTAACCTGACTCCTCATTTTTTTTTTTTGCATTTTCTTCTTCTCCCTCTTCTCCTTTCCTCTTTCCTTTTTCTCCTCTGGGTTGTCTTTCTCTCTTCTGTCTCGTGTTTCTGTTTCTTCCTTCTTCATTTATTTCACCACTTCCCCTTTCACGCACTTCTGTGCGCTTGCTCTCCCTCTGTGGGCACCGAGCTCTCTTGCAGTGCTCCCCTTCCTTTGTATTTGACTGGCTCGTCCTCCTTTTTCCCCACTTCTACCACTACCACTACTACTACCTCTTCTACTACTACATGTACTACTACTACTACTGATGAAATTAAGACATGTGCGGCGTCTGGTTGTCTTTGTTGTGGACGTTTCGCCATCCAGTGGCTGGCTGGACGACGAAACGTCTACGATAGGGATGCCTGGGTGTTGTGCATGTGTCTTAATTTCATCTTGTCGGTATTATATACCATTCTTGTACTACTACTACTACAACCACCACCTCTTTCTGCCTATATATAGCCGTCCTGCTCCACTTCTGGTTAGTGTGACTTTGTAAATGGTCCAAGTTGGACCGAAACGTCGTCGTAAGCTTCTCTCTTTTATGTGCGGGTTATTTGTGCATCGTTCCAGTCACGGTATAGTGCCTTTTTTTGTTATTTATGTGTGCATGTGTTTGTACATGCTCGTGAATGCACACATCAGTGTGTTGAAGGATGTGTGTGTATGCTCGAAAAGTGTTAATCTGAGTTAATATCACAGGAGTGTTGCTATGGGTGTATACTGGAAGTGTGTTGATGTGGGTGTATATTGTAGGAGTGATGATGTGGGTGTATACTGTAGTACTGCAGCAGGATGAGGGTGTGTTGTCTGTAGGTCTACATAGCCGTAACAATCAGGATCTCACTTTTTATGCAGTCATCAATCTCAAACCAAATAGACTGTGGATGGGCTTACATTGCCAATCACAAATTTACTCATGGGAATCTGAGGATGGCAGCCCAACCCATTTACTAATCCTACAGTGGGCCCTCTCACTATTGCACATGCTTGGTGGAGTTTTTTACTTGTCATGATCCACGATGAGCGTATTTCTTTTCAAACAGGATTGTCTTTTTTTTTTTTAATTAAGTTGGATGTTTTTAGCACTCAGTTTTCTATTATTTATTGGCAGTAAACCCATGTGAGGGACTTGGACATCCAGCAGGTGTGTGTGAGTGAGACAGGAGTGGAGGCAAATGATTTTTGGGACTTGACAAAGTGTGGGAGAGTGAGCAAGATAACATTTATGAAGAGATTCTGGGAAACTGGTTAGCCAGACTTGAGTCCTGGAGGTAGAAAGAACAGTGGCTGCACTCTGAAGAAGGGGTGAGAATATCTGCAGTTTGGAGGAGCATCTTGACTGTAGTATCAGCACACCTCTGGCAAGACAGTGATAAAGTGAATGATAAGGAAAGTGTTTCTTCTTTTTTGGATCACCCTACATCAGTGGGAGGCGGGTGTGATAAAAAAAATTTTAACCCATTTTCTTATCTAACACCCGTGCCCTACTTTAACCAAACTTTGGCATGATATTACTCATCCTTAGCCAAAATACCAGTTAAATTTCCACTCGCAAAATATTTTAAATACTTAATGAAAAACAATATATACTCAATATAATTTAGATATTCTCAACTTACATTCTGGGCTTGCGTACATCCCACAAAGAGACTCCTTCCCGGGAATTAGCAGTAACTACAAACATTGATTCTACTGGATGGAACTGCACAGCATGGAAGGCGTCATGGTAACGCGCTAAACACACAGGATCTGAGGAAAAATGTATGCTCACTGAGGCTCTTTATTAAGAAATTTCAGAATTTATACTGATATTCTGTGCTGTAAATCCAAAGAATAAAAATTAATAACATGAACTTGTTAATCATTCTAGATCTCAATGCATCTCAATGTAGTCTAGTGGGGTTCTCGTAGGAAAAAATAGATAAATGCAGTATAATGAGATCCCTTACAGATAACGTTTCACTCACACAGTGGGTCTTATTAAGTCACGAACAGATGTTTGCAATACATTGTCAACAAAGGATTGTATTATATTACATGCTCTAGCCTCTGAAAGTTACTATCATAATTCACAAAATTATAATATGATTGATGGTGCGAGATTCATCTACAACAACCTGCATTTGTGGTCACAGTGAGGCCCATGCTAACCTCCCTTTGGTGTACAGAAATATACCTAGTTAGATAAATTCTATCAGATTCAGCTGGTCCAGTGGTTAGCACACTGGCCTGCGAGTTTTCGGACTCGCTACCGTGGGTTCAAGCCCCAACCATTCTATTATTTATCTATGATTTATGTTCGATTCAGTCTGTTCAATAACTCCATGCAGATGAAAGACCCAATAAATATGGAATTCTCTATATGAAAATGCAGAGTTCCTTATATATGAGCTGTTGCAATATTGCTAAAACACTTTTTAAAAAAATGTCTTATGTAAATTTAATTTGAATGTTCATACAATATTGTCACTGCTATATATTCAACTACTCAGTACAACACATCTGTTAGACCTGATGTAAACTTAATTTAAATTATCTGTAAATGTCTAAAATATCCATCTTCTCCAAAACCAATTACCATTTCTGCTCGTACATTATTTTCACCACTATACATTTCTACCATCCGTCAAGATTACTCTCTTCTCATCAAGTATCAAATTAAGCTTGGCATTTAAACAGTGTAATTGTAACACTATAATATCAACTAGTGTTAAGTCCTAGTTTTAAGCAATTCGTTCATGTAAACTTTTATTATTAACTAGCATTAGGCCTAGTCTAAGTTTGCTCAAAATGCTGTGCATACTATGGGCTTTTCAAATTATTGCACTGTGTTTATATGTAACAGGTATTTTAAAAGTAAATCTTGAGCTGATCTGATTCGAGTTGAATTCAAAATTATACAAAGAGTAGGGTACTAAGATCAAGTCAAACTTCCCCTTTCAACTGTTGTCTGTGTCATGAAGTGCAAAACATCTGTACTCTATACCATAACTTTATCATGAAAGACTTTACTTTTCCTACTTTCCTTCTTTCTTACTATATTTGCTAATTTATTTGATTGAGCAATTATTTCTTATGGCTACTAAACACCTTTTATATCAAAAGGCACTTAGGACAGAAATCAAGTGATATTTGATGTTTCTATAATAATCTTGGTTGATTCATAAAAAAATGTCAAGCAAGAGTCCATACTAGTTACTACAGTACTATTAAGAACAATAAAATCAACACAACAAAATACAATATTAAAGTTTTTAATATCTTGCCACAAAGCATATCAAGTACCGAAACATGAAAATGTAATACCTCACAACATAATTACTCACTACCCTAATGAAATAAGTACAGTAATTGTAGTACCAGCAGTTTTAAAAAACAAGCCACCCTGGATGTACCTAATATGCATGACACAAACAACAAAGATTGTAACCAACCTTTCTTCTTTCTCCCCCTCTTTCTTGAACACACATGATGCATGGAAACAACCACTTGCAACCAAAAATAAGACAGTACAAATAAGCAAGTACATACTGTATATGAAATGTAAGATATATTTGAATGATCCATAAAAGCTAGAAAAATTTAATTACTATAGTACTAAAATGCCAACAATATAAGTTTAATAGAGTAAAGGACTACTTCTCGTGTGCCATATTTTCATCACATAGCTAAGACATAGTTAAAATCTCTCAAATGTCACATTTCCTATAAATGTTCTTGCACAATGGAGTATAGTTTACTAAAATTTCAATTTCACGCATTCTTCAAGGTTAAAAATAAACAAAGGACAATTATCCACTACCTATACAACAAGATGAATATTTTGAGAAGATTTTGGTACATTATACAAGTTTATGAAAAGGAAAACTCGAATAAATAAGATAAAATATTTCTATTAAAAATATATTACCTGAAGCAGCAGACTCCCTCATATCATAGAGGAGCACCTGTCCATCCTCGCCAGCACTAGCAAACACACAGTCATGAGTCGGGCTTACAGATACCCCATACACAGCCTCCCGGTGCAAGAACACATCCACAGTTTCACCCCTGAAAAATTTTACCATTTTAAACATAAAATAATTTACTGAAAGAGAAATCTTATCCAGTGTTATGCCTAACATTTTACTCATAAGACAATATGGTATATGTTGCATATTATTATTATTATTATTCTTTCTACAAACCGGCCGTATCCCACTGAGGCAGTGACCCAAAAAGAAACACGAGTTTTTCTTTTATTTTAACTTTAGTAATGTATACAGGAGAAAGGGTTACTAGGTCCTTGCTCCCGGCATTTTAGTCGCCTCTTACGACACGCATGGCTTACGGAGGAAAAACTATGTTCCACTTCCCCATGGAGATCAGAGGAAATAAAAAAGAACAAGAACTAGTAAGAAAATAGAAGAAAACCCAGAAGGGCGTATATATACATGCTTGTACATGCATGTGTAGTGTGACGTAAGTTTAAGAAGAAGTAGCAAGATGTACCTGAAATCTTGCATGTTTATGAGACAGAAAAAAGACACCAGCAATCCTACCATCATGTAAAACAATTACAGGCTTTCATTGTACACTCACTTGACAGGACGGGTAGTACCTCTCTGGGCGGTTGCTGTCTACCAACCTACTACCTAGGATTGCATATTATTATTATTATTTCAACAAACCAGCCACATCCCACCCAAGGCAGGGTGACCCAAAGAGAAAAACGGAAGTTTCTCTTTTTAACTTTAGTAATGTATACAGGAGAAAGGGCTACTATCCCTCTCTCCCGACATTTGAGTCACCTCTTATGACATGCATGGCTTACAGAGGAAGAATTCTGCTCCACTTCCCCATGGAGATCTAGTAAGAAAATAGAAGAAAACCCAGTGGGGTGTGTGTATATATGCTTGTACGTGCATGTGTAGTGTGACAAGTCTAAGTAGAAGGAGCAAGATGTACCTGAAATCATGCATGTTTATGAGACAGAAAAAAAACACCAGCAATCTTACCATCATGTAAAACAATTACAGGCATCCGTTTTACACTCATTTGGCAGGACGGTAGTACCTCTCTGGGCTCCTGCTGTTTACCAACATACTACCTAGGATTATTATTATTATTATTATTATTATAATTATTATTATCATTTTTTTCAGTATGCCGGCTGTCTCCCACCGAGGCAGGATGATCCAAAAAAAAAAAAAAAAATCACTTTCACCGTCATTCACACATAATCACTGTCTTTGCAGAGGTGCACAGATATGATAGTTCAGATGTCATTCAAAACAGCAAATATCCCAAACCCTTCCTTTAACCCTTTGACTGTTGCAAGCCCCTTTCTGAAACTGTTATTCTATGTCGCAAAATTTTTGGAAAAAAAAAAATTATTTTTTCTTATGGAACAATAGAAAATCTTTTCCCGGTGGCAATGACACCAAAAGTACGAAATTTGGTCGAAAACTCACGGAATTACGCTCCCGCGAAGTTAGCAGTCTCGGCGACATATACGCATCGGCGATTTCACCGACTTTGAGCCCTGTTTTTGGCCAGTTCCGTTGTTCTAGTTGACCAACTTATGGTTATTTCTTCAAAACTCCATTTTTCTTATCAGTCGAGTACAAGAAACTGCCCATTTACCAATTTGAACTACCCAATAAAGTGGTCAGAAATTGGCAATTTGGCCAATTTTGCGCAAAATAAAAAAGATGCCAATTTCAAAATAGGGTCCAGAATAAACAATGTAGACATTCTTGGCACTAAAATAGCATATCCTCTGTTCATTAGTCATGTCTCTAGGCCCCTCTTATATTACTATTGCTTTCTATTGTGATTTTTTATTCATACAAAAAATACAAAATTTACTGTCATGCAGACTACTGAATTATTGTAAAAATGGTATAAATAATATCAGTGCACTAGTGAAAGAATATCAGACTCCCAGTTGATGTGTATTGGACGTGTGGTGTGATATGCTTACTCTTGAACATTGGTAAAAATCGAACATTTCCGCTACTTTGACCTCAATTTCAAGGTCGTTTTCATGGAGAAAGTAATCAAAATCATCTCCATTTCTGTAACATGTTTTCCATTTTATCACGTGAGACCATGAAAACGAGAATACAATGATAAATACTATACGAAAATACACCTCAAATTCGGCATTTTAATCCAAAAAAACTGTCAGGTTTTTTTCTCATTATGCAATGCGTGCTGCAGGATTTTTTTTACGTGGTGCACACTGACCACACAGACCCATTCTCTCACATGTGGGCCTACCAGCTTTCTCCTGCTTGATTTGAAGCCGCTAGAATTTACGCATTTAAATATGTCCGAAACAGTGGCGCATAAGACGTATATATACGACCGAAACAGTCAAAGGGTTAAAGTGCAGGCACTGTATTATCATCATCATTATTATTATACTTCATGTAAAGTGTTGAGCTTGAGGATTATTAAGCAAATAAAATAATGTACTACATTATTTTATTTGCTTACTGTACTACCTAACGTATTCAATTAACAGAAACCATGGGAAAATTACATAGATGACCTGTCATCCATGAGGAACTTTTGGCATTTTGTTCTTACTAGGAACTACTTGTCTTTCATATCCTAATGAAGATTCTTGCTCCAAACATTTAAGAAGGCTTCAAGAAATAAAATGTTTCCCTTCTTTTAAGGAATTCCAGATGTTTTAGTTCATGACCACATGAAGCAAATATCATCTGCTTGCATTGAGAGAAAAATGAATGCATGAAAATTATAAAATTCCCTCAAGAACCTATTTGCAAAAAAAAAAAAAAAAAAAAAAAAGGTAATGAAACAAGAAACAACAAAAGCACAAATTAAGAAAAAACAGAAAGGGAAGACAGCAGTCACTAAAATGCCAGAGAACTGTGAATGTTGATAACAAGGTGCAAATAATATACTGAAAGAGAAATCTTATCCAGAATTACACCTAACTTGTTTCTTATAAGACAATATGGTATATACTGCATATTATTATATTATTAGTACTATTATTAGTGATGAATGGTTTGAAAAACCGACAAGTTGAAGATTGAGACACTTATGCAGCATATGGGAATCTTTATTCAGGAAACGTTTCGCCACACAGTGGCTTCATCAGTCCAATACAAAGAGGAAGGCGTAAGGAGAGGAGGAGTATGAGGTAATCAGTCCCTCAGCCTGGAGTCGATGTGTTCAGTCCATCAATCTTGTAGAATGTACAGCATAGGGCCGTAGACGTGGCTTATATACTGTAGTGAGGTGAGGTGAAGCAGGCGGAGGCGAGGTCATAGTGGTACCATCCACTAGTCGAAGTAGGTCTTCGTCCAAAGGTTGAACAAGTGTTGAAGAATAAAGATTCCCATATGCTGTACAAGTGTCTCAATCTTCAACTTTTCGGTTTTTCAAACCATTCATCACAACTGTCAGACACTGCAGCATCATGGGATCTTGTTACAAAGAATTCTTCAACACTTGTTCAACCTTTGGACGAAGACCTACTTCGACTAGTGGATGGTACCACTATGACCCCGCCTCAGCCTGCTTCACCTCACCTCACAACAGTACATAAGCCACGTCTACGGCCCTATGCTGTACATTCTACAAGATTGATGAACTGAACACATCGACTCCAGGCTGAGGGACTGATTACCTCATACTCCTCCTCTCCTTACGCCTTCCTCTTTGTATTGGACTGATGAAGCCACTGTGGCGAAACGTTTTCTGAATAAAGATTCCCATGTGCTGCATAAGTGTCTCAATCTTCAACTATTATTAGTGCTCCACCTACGGGGGTCATATAGTGCCTGGCAAATAAAGAGGCAATCAGATCTGATCTGAGGAAGGTGTGTGTGTGTAGCTCCAATTCCGTGGCTCAAGAGCTCCTCACTGGCATCAAAGTGCCATCTCGAAGGGTTGTTGCAATAAAAATGTTGCCAGAAAGAAAGAAAATAAGTATCACCCAAGACTAGCCAGCTGAGAATGAAGTCAAGCAATTAAAATGATGATGAATACACAATGTGAAAGAGACAACATTGTCAAATGCAATACGTTGAAATTCATAATATGTGTGAATTTATAAAAAGTGTCGGGGGTTCAGAAACAAACTCCACTGAGCTTATTATAAAAATTATTCTAAAGCCAGTTCTTTGTGCAGCATTACAAATAAATAAATAAATTAATAAAAAATACAGACAAAGACTGAGACAGAGGCAGACAGAGAGAGAGACATTCGTACATACATGTACACTAAAAATAAAGTTTTCTTACGTTTTTAAATCATGTACAATGACTTGCTCATCATTTCCAGCGGAGAAAATCTTAGCATTGCAGGAGTCAAAACTAAGGCAAAAAATGTTGCTGTTGTGTTCACCCTTCATTGTGCGAGGCCGATGATTACCTGACAGGGCCTTATCAACATTCCACAGAAGCACACGCCGGTCATCACCACCTGATGTAAAACACCCCAAGGCAAATCAATTAATAACACACTATAACCTCTCTACTGCACTGGGATGCTCAAAATCTACAAATATACTAAGTACATATCAAACTGAGAAAAAGAATGATAACAGCCATTACATATTAACTACAGGACATAGTTAATAAACAAAAATATTAAGTTTCTCAAAACAAAACATAGTATTGTAATGAAAAAGATAATTGTTTACACAGAACACACATACAGTAGACACTAGTTAAAGAACATGGGTGCAAAGAAGTACATGTGAAAGACATGTAGCTGAAGACCATATGATCTATACCAAGTCTATTACAAAAATGGACAAACCATAGTTTAGCTACCTCTGCTTCTGTCCAAACAGCTACCAGAATATCAGAGGGCTCTTTCCCTGCTGTCCTTCACTACCTCTGGCCACATTGTCAGCTTCAAAACTGATTTTAAGAAAAATGAACTATGTATTGATATCAAGTAAGAAAGCTGGTGGTAGAGTTTAAACTTTAAACTGCTATTGCTGCTGACTACCCAGGAAAACACTTTGCAAATACTGAACTCAGCTGTATGTAATATGAGGTGTGTGGGGGTTGACTCTGGTTACTAGAAAACTGACCTTCACTCCGGAACACCCTGGGTGACTAGTTAACTATGGACTACTCAAATCATAATGAGCTACTACAGTATTGTACTGTTCCATAAGTGATCTATGGTTAACCAGTCATACTGGGTGTCCATGAGCAAAGGTTAGGTTCCAGTGACCAAAGCCAACCCCGCACACCTGTACTGCATAGTCGGATAGATGCAAAGTGCTTTCCCAATAATCACTGATGCCTGAGGTTTGTATACTGGTTTGCCTGCAGCCAGAAGTAACAGCCTGGTTGATCAGGCCCCAATCCACCACAAGACCTGGTCATGGACAACACTGCAGTGGCATTGACACTCGGAACACCCTCCAGATATACTCCAGATATAGCAGACACAGGGGTGGAGCTATAAGGTCCACACTAAAGATGAATCTACAGAGCCCTGACCAACAGGAGGACCCCATAGTGCCCTGGCTCGCAGGACCCCACAGTGCCCCGGCCCACAGGAGGACCCCACAGTGCCCCGGCCCGCAGGACCCCACAGTGCCCCGGCCTGCAGGAGGATCCTACAGTGCCCTGGCCCGCAGGAGGACCCCACAGTGCCCCGGCCTGCAGGAGGACCCCACAGTGCCCCGGCCTGCAGGAGGACCCCACAGTGCCCCGGCCTGCAGGAGGACCCCACAGTGCCCCGGCCTGCAGGAGGACCCCACAGTGCCCCGGCCTGCAGGAGGACCCCACAGAGCTCCGGCCCGCAGGAGGACCCCACAGTACCCCGGCCTGCAGGACCCCACAGTGCCCTGGCCTGCAGGAGGACCCCACAGTGCCCTGGCCTGCAGGAGGACCCCACAGTGCCCTGGCCCACATGAGGACCCCATAGTGCCCTGACCAACAGGAGGATCCCACAGGGTGCTGACCCGCAGGAGGACCCCACAGTGCCCCATCCCACAGGACCCCACAGCATCCTGGCCCACAGGACCCCACAGTGCCCTGGCCCACAGGACCCCACAGTGCCCTGGCCCACAGGAGGATCCCACAGTGCCCTGGCCCACAGGAGGATCCCACAGTGCCCTGGCCAGCAGGAGGATCCCACAGTGCCTTGACCCGCAGGAGGACCCCACAGGGCCATGACCAGCAGGAGGACCCCACAGGGCCCTGACCAGCAGGAGGACCCCACAGGGCCCTGACCTGCAGGAGGACCCCACAGTGCCCCATCCCACAGGAGGACCCCACAGCGTCCTGGCCCACAGGACCCCACAGTGTCCTGGCCCACAGGACCCCACAGTGTCCTGGCCCACAGGAGGACCCCACAGTGCCCTGGCCCACAGGACCCCACAGTGCCCTGGCCCACAGGACCCCACAGTGCCCTGACCCACAGGAGGACCCCACAGGGCCCTGACCCACAGGAGGACCCCACAGGGCCCTGACCCACAGGACCCCACAGGGCCCTGACCCACAGGAGGACCCCACAGGGCCCTGACCCACAGGAGGACCCCACAGGGCCCTGACCCACAGGAGGACCCCACAGGGCCCTGACCCACAGGAGGACCCCACAGGACCCTGACCCACAGGAGGACCCCACAGGACCCTGACCCACAAGAGGACTCCACAGGTCCCTCACCCACAGGAGGACTCCACAGGTCCCTGACCCACAGGAGGACTCCACAGGTCCCTGACCCACAGGAGGACTCCACAGGGCCTTCACCCACAAGAGGACTCCACAGGGCCCTCACCCACAAGAGGACCTCACAGGGCCCTCACCCACAAGAGGACCTCACAGGGCCCTCACCCATAGGATGACCACCTAATCTAACCTGACCTGCTGGAGGACCCACAAGGCCCTGACCTACTGGAGGACCCACAAGGCCCTGACCTGCTGGAGGACCCACAAGGCCTTGACCTGCTGGAGGACCCACAAGGCCCTGACCTGCTGGAGGACCCACAAGGCCCTGACCTGCTGGAGGGCCCACAAGGCCCTGACCTGCTGGAGGACCCACAAGGCCCTGACCTGCTGGAGGACCCACAAGGCCCTGACCTGCTGGAGGACCCACAAGGCCCTGACCTGCTGGAGGACCCACAAGGCCCTGACCTGCTGGAGGACCCACAAGGCCCTGACCTGCTGGAGGACCCACAAGGCCCTGACCTGCTGGAGGACCCACAAGGCCCTGACCTGCTGGAGGACCCAAAAGGCCCTGGCCTGCTGGAGGACCCAAAGGCCCTGACCTGCTGGAGGGCCCACAAGGCCCTGACCTGCTGGAGGGCCCACAAGGCCCTGACCTGCTAGCTGACCCACAAGGCCCTGACCTACTGGCAGGCCCACAGGGCCCTGACCTGCTGGAGGTCCCAAAAGGCAGAGACCTGCTGGAGGACCCACAAGGCCCAGACCTGCTGGAGGACCCACAAGGCCCAGACCTGCTGGAGGACCCACAAGGCCTTGACTTGCAGAAGGCCCTATAATGCCCCAGGGACCAAGCAACGAAAGCCCCAAATGTGGGACCAAGTAACAAAGGCCCTGACCTGGAGACCAAGCAACAAGGCTGTGACCTGGGGACCAAGCAACAAGGCCCCGAGCTGGGGACCAACCAACAAGGTCCCGACCTAGGGACCAAGCAGCAAGGCCCCAACCAGGGGACCAAGCAGCAAGGCCCCGACCAGGGGACCAAGCAACAAGGCCACGACCTGGGGACCAAGCAACAAGGCCACGACCTGGGGACCAAGCAACAAGGCCACGACCTGGGGACCAAGCAACAAGGCCACAACCTGGGGACCAAGCAACAAAGCCATGACCTGGGGACCAAGCAACAAGGCCATGACCTGGGGACCAAGCAACACGCCATGACCTGGGGACCAAGCAACACGCCACGACCTGGGGACCAAGCAACAAGGCCACGACCTGGGGACCAAGCAACAAGGCCACGACCTGGGGACCAAGCAACAAGGCCACGACCTGGGGACCAAGCAACAAGGCCACGACCTGGGGACCAAGCAACAAGGCCCCGACCTGGGGACCAAGCAACAAGGCCACGGCCAGGGGACCAAGCAACAAGGCCACGACCAGGGGACCAAGCAACAAGGCCACGACCAGGGGACCAAGCAACAAGGCCACGACCTGGGGACCAAGCAACAAGGCCACGACCTGGGGACCAAGCAACAAGGCCCTAACCTGGGGACCAAGCAACAAGGCCACGACCAGGGGACCAAGCAACAAGGCCACGACCTGGGGACCAAGCAACAAGGCCATGACCTGGGGACCAAGCAACAAGGCCACGACCTCGGGACCAAGCAACAAGGCCACGACCTCGGGACCAAGAAACAAGGCCACGACCTCGGGACCAAGCAACAAGGCCATGACCTGGGGACCAAGCAACAAGGCCACAACCAAGGGGAGAGCCGGCGGGATGGAGGGGGTGTGGCTCTGGGCACAGCCCGGAGGGCGTGGCTCGGGGGACACCCCGGAGGGCGTGGCTCGGGGGACAGCCCGGAGGGCGTGGATCGGGGAACAGCCCGGAAGGCATGGCTTGAGGGACAGCCCAGAGGGAGCGACTCGGGGTAGAGCCCGGAGGGAGCGACTCGGGGTAGAGCCCGGAGGGAGCGACTCGGGGTAGAGCCCGGAGGGAGCGACTCGGGGTAGAGCCCGGAGGGAGCGACTCGGGATAGAGCCCGGAGGGAGCGACTCGGGGCAGAGCCCGGAGGGAGCGACTCGGGGTAGAGCCAGGAGGGAGCGACTCGGGGTAGAGCCCGGAGGGAGCGACTAGGGGTAGAGACGGGAGGGAGCGACTCGGGGTAGAGCCCGGAGGGAGCGACTCGGGGTAGAGCCCGGAGGGAGCGACTCGGGGTAGAGCCCGGAGGGAGCGACTCGGGGTAGAGCCCGGAGGGAGCGACTCGGGGTAGAGCCCGGAGGGAGCGACTCGGGGTAGAGCCCGGAGGGAGCGGCTCAGGGTAGAGCCCAGAGGGAGCGACTCGGGGTAGAGCCCAGAGGGAGCGACTTGGGGTAGAGTCTGGAGGGAGCGTCTCAGGTTAGAACCCAGAGGGAGCGACTCGGGTTATAACCTGGAGGGACCAACTTGGGTTAGAGCCCGGAGGGAGCGACTCAGGGTAGAGCCCAGAGGGAGTGACTCAGGGTAGAGCCCGGAGGGAGCGACTCGGGGGACAGCCCAGAGGAAGTGACTCGGGGGACAGCCCGGAGGGAGCAACTCGGGGGACAGCCAGGAGGGAGCAACTCGGGGGACAGCCTGGAGGGAGCGACTCGGGGGACAGCCTGGAGGGAGTGACTCGGGGGACAGCCTGGAGGGAGCGACTAGGGGGACAGCCCGGAGGGAGCGACTCGGGGGACAGCCAGGAGGGAGCGACTCAGGGGACAGCCTGGAGGGAGCGACTCGGGGGACAGCCCGGAAGGAGTGACTCGGGGGACAGCCCGGAGGGAGCAACTCGGGGACAGCCCGGAGGGAGCGACTTGGGGGACAGCCCAGAGGGAGCGACTCGGGAGGACAGCCCAGAGGGAGCGACTCGGGGGACAGCCCGGAGGGAGTGACTCGGGGGACAGCTCAGAGGGAGCGACTTGGGGGACAGCCCAGAGGGAGTGACTCAGGGGACAGCCCGGAGGGAGTGATTCGAGGGACAGCCCGGAGGGAGTGATTCGAGGGACAGCCCGGAGGGAGTGACTTGGGGGACAGCCCAGAGGGAGTGACTCAGGGGACAGCCCGGAGGGAGTGATTCGAGGGACAGCCCGGAGGGAGTGATTCGAGGGACAGCCCGGAGGGAGTGACTCGGAGAGAGCCCAGAGGGCATGACTCTAGAAGAGCCAGGAAGGAATAACTTAGGCAGAGCCAAGAGACCACAACTTGACCAGTGCCAAGAGAGCATGAGATGGCCAGAGCTAAAAAGACATAATTCTCTTAAAGCTGTGAGGGAATGACTTTGGAACATACAGCCTATTTAAATCTTTCTAATGTTCAGTGGTATCATCTTCTGAATTTATTAGTCAGCCTATTTTTGTGTCATCAACAAATTTACTCGTTAGTTTTTATTCCTTCATCAAAGTCATTAATGTAGGCCACAGACAACAAGGAGACCCAAAACTGATTCTTGTGGCATGCCACCTGTGACTGGTCTCTGTGTAAATTTTATGCTACTTATTTGTCAACTATGACTAAATGAATGAAAGAATTTTTCTTCCTATACCATGTGCTGCCACTTTCTATAATGATCTCTATCAAAAACCTTACTTAAATTCAAGTATGTGACATATTCTTTAATATGATCTGCTGATCAGCAAATTTGCTAATCAAGAATACCCTTTGTGAATCAGTAATGACTTATTAATCAAATGCTCATCAAAGTGGATTCTAAATATATCCACTACCATTATTTCAAATAATTTTCACAATAACACTGCACAATTACTTACATGATCTTTTACACAAAGCCAAAATAAAAATCTAAAAAAAATTTTTGGTTACTACAATTTTCACAATTTTACATGAAGTGTAAATATTAAGAACTATACATTAAACCCATTTGGGTTATGTTATGCTGTAGAATTAGCTAACAGATTCTGCTGATCCTAAGCTATATTTGATGCAGTTATTTAGTGAATTAATCTTGTACTGCACTGTATAAATATAAAACCTGAAAAGACTGATATTTTTTTAAAATGTTACATTTAATACTCACAAGATGAAGATTAGTGTACAAACATAACAGTATATCATGCTGCAATATTTTCTCATAATTAATTAACAATAAAATAAATATTTCAAACTTACCAGATACCAGTAGATCTCCTTCTTTGGAAAACTCTATAGCATTGACACAGCCATAGTGGGCATAGAGGTCCTTGCGGTAGAGATTCTTTGAAGTATCAAGTCTCCTTGAAAGAAACGATGAAGACGCTACTGAAGGACCCCAATCCGGTCTTGCAGAATGATATGCTCTCCATTCCAAATAGCGAAGGGAGCACCCCGATAGCTCATTAATTTTTCCTGATGTCCTCATCTTCACTAATGCAGTCTATAATCACATATACAAATATATAAAACTACCATCGCGACAACCGCTCACTGTACATAGTTACTTTCATAGGCCTACCCATGCTAGAGCCCTAAGTTACTAGCGGTACAAATTAATACAAAACTAACTTCACAGGTAGAAACATCTATATATACAACCTTGACAGGGCAATGGCCTTCAGGTTGGTGAAGCCTGTGGGAGGAGGAAGGTGGCAGGCGAGAAGAATGAGAGGAAACATGAAGGTGGAAACTGTCAAGTCTCAGCTGCTGCTCCACCTGATCTTTGTTTATGTTGGTGCCTCCACAGGCAGGGCCGCCTCCAAGGCCAACACTCTCTACACCAGTTTTACCCTCACATCTGCACCCAACGTTAACCAGTCACTCGCAGCCGGGCTCCGCTGTCTCTCTCCTGCCAGGGGCATGGTGGAGAGTGTTGAGAGAGCGTTACTAGGGTAGTTAGAGTGGAAAACGTGTGCTGGTGAGAGTCAGCTGACGAGGTGGGCCTCCTCCATTCCGCTCCACGCCTGCTGCTTCCCTTCCACTACACATAATACAATACCTAAGCATTTTTAGCCTTGTCTTTAATTTTGTCCTGGAAACCTGACACAAACCTATGTTTTTTTCATAAATTGTGCGAAGAAACATCAGCAACGCGCTCGAGAGGGGATATATATTTGTATAAATCCAAGGGGGGTTGAAATTGATTGTTGATATTGCTAGTGCATCTGTAGTGGAAGGGTGAGATTAGCTCGCTGCCGCTGGCCTGTATTATTACCTAGCTGGGCACCACTCCATGATCGGGGTCAGGGAGCCGCATAATGCCCTCTCTCAATATTTTTAATAAGCATAAATGTCCTTAAGAAAGGCTCCTTGAGGCTGGTGGAGGGCTCTTGATCTAAGGAATTGGACCTGTGCTCCTATTCCTTAAATCAAGTCTGAATGTCTTCCATTCTCCCGGCATTGCATGATCCTTACGGGTTGACTGCTCCCCCATGAATATATTAATAATAATAATAATATACACAAATATTGCAGATATTGAAAATCTGTGTATCATTCATTATCAATCACGTTTTATAGCCTGGGCTACAGAGATGCAATCACCAGCATATATTATAACTACAGTACGGTATAAATTGTTGCACCTTCAAGGAGTATCATATGCTAATGGCTCTTGCTTCAAGGAATCTGAGTTACCCTCATTATCATAATAATAATGAGGGAAGCGCTAATTAATGTGTAAATGTTATACAGCCCCTGGGTAATCAGGGTATTTTTCCGTGATGTAACTAGGGTGGGGTCTGATAAAGACCCATTATGATTTCTGTAATCTTGTTTTATTATTTTATTATTATAGTGCATGGGGGACACTATAAACTAGCAGCTTAGGCGGTACACCTAAGTTAAGGTTTGATCCAAGGAAGGAGAAGAAACTAATTTGACCTGACCTAACCTTCCCTGGATCGAATCTGATTGCCTCTCAGAACCCCAAGCACTATTACCCCCAACAGGTTTAGCGTGCCCCCATAAATATAATAATTGGATCAAGAACTTTTCACCAGCATCAAGGCCCCCCATGAAGTTCTTTCTTATACTGAACCTCATTACCTCCAGTTCACATACTGAGGAACCTGGGATCGATTCCCGGACGAATGGAAATCTTACAAGAAAAGATAAATGACACTTCCCTACCCGGGGCGCCAATGCCGGGTCACCAAATTGGAAGAGACCCGGGGCCGGGATCCATACCGGCAAATGAAACAGAGTAGAATGGAAATCTTAGCTGATTCTCGTGGATTGTATCCTAAGGAAGAGGATAATAAAACTCCAGTGGAAATAAACCAGACAATCTGATGACATGGCTTTATTGGGTTATCCTGGGTTACTAACCTTCTGCGTTAATAATCCCAATAAAATTATCAATATGGCTTCATTTCTTCCTTACTAATATAATTATCACTAGCTTCTGTTATATTCACGAAGAAACTACTCACAATTGTATGTATGTCTTTTATTATGTGAATTCGATTTATAATGCCAAATTTTAAGGTCTTAGTTTAAGAACCGGGGTGGGTTGCATAATAAGAATATTTACTAGACAGCTTATGTTTTTATTAAATAAATATCATTAGATAAGCCTCCACACAGCATAATCACAGCGATACAAGAGAGGAACGTTGTGTTATTAAGATTACACGAGTGAAAAATAATGCACAAGTTGTATAATAATGTTTTTTTACATCAGATATTCCACATACTGCGGATACTTTTTTTTTTTATCCATTTGAAATATTACAAGCAGGTCTGCAGTATCCTTACACAATAGAGCGAGAAACTAATGTGAAGGACCTGGCATTGATAATGTCAGAGCATCTGACTTTCAAAGATCACAACAATGTTTTTTCACGTCTACTAAGAAAATGAAAGGATGGATAATGAAAACCTTCAAAACTAGGGATGCCAAGCCCATGGTGGTTCTCTTCAAATCGCTTGTTCTCTCCAGGTTGGAATATTGCTGTACACTAACGGCCCCTTTCAAGGCGAATGAAATTGCAGACCTGGAGAATGTACAGAGAACTTTCACGGCACATATAAATACGATAAAGCACCTAAACTACTGGGAACAGTTGCATTCTTTTGATTTGTATTCTTTGAAATGCAGGCGAGAAAGATACATGATAATATACACTTGGAAAATCCTAGAGGGACTAGTCCCAAATTTGCACACGAAAATCACTCCCTACAAGAGCAAAATACTGGGCAGGAGATGCAACATTTCCCTCACCGAGCCCAAGACTGTTTAACTGCCTCCCAGCATACATAAAAGGAATTACCAATAGACCCCTGGCTGCCTTCAACAAGGCGCTGGACAACCACCTAAAGTCAGTATCTGATCAGCCGGTTCGTACGTCGGTCTGCGTGTGGCCATCAGTAACAACATAAGAACATAAGAACGAAGGAACACTGCAGCAGGTCTACTGGCCCATGCGAGGCAGGTCCAAGTCTCCTATCGGCTTAAGCCAATGCATCCAACCTAGTCAGGTCAGGTCACCTTGACTTAAGGGAGGAACACGGCAACCGTCCTGGTAGCACAAGCTAATCAGGTCCAACTCACACCAACCCACACCCATTCATGTATTTATCCAACCTATTTTTAAAGCTACACAACGTTCTGGCCTCTATAACTGTACTTGGGAGTTTGTTCCACTCATCCACAACTCTATTACCAAACCAGTACTTTCCTATATCCTTCCTGAATCTGAATTTTTCTAACTTAAAACCATTGCTGCGAGCCCTGTCTAGGCTAGATATTTTCAGCACACTATTTACATCCCCTTTATTTATTCCTGTCTTCCATTTATACACCTCAATCATATCCCCCTAATTCTACGTCTTTCTAGAGAGTGCAGATTCAGGGCCCTTAGTCTATCCTCATAGGGAAGGTTTCTGATACATGGGATCAACTTTGTCATCCTCCTTTGTACATTTTCCAGAGCATTTATGTCCATTCTGTAATACGGTGACCAAAACTGTGCAGCATAATCTAAATGAGGCCTAACCAAGGATGTATAGAGTTGAAGAACAACCTGAGGACTCCTATTATTTATGCTTCTTGATATGAAGCCAAGGATTCTATTAGCTTTATTGCGAACACTTATGCACTGTTGTCTTGTTTTCAGATTACTGCTAACCAGAACTCCTAAATCTTTTTCGCAATCCGTAATATTAAGATCTACATTATTTAGTTTATATGTGGCATGGTTATTGTCCTGTCCAACATTTAGAACTTTGCATTTGTCTATATTAAACTGCATCTGCCACCTCTCCGACCACTGCATCAGTCTACTCAAATCTTCCTGGAGTGCTCTAATGTCCTCTTCAGAATGAATTCGACGGCCTATTTTGGTGTCATCGGCAAACTTGCTGATGTCGCTCTTTATGCCCTCATCTATGTCGTTTATGTATATTGTGAACAGCAGGGGGCCCAACACTGACCCCTGTGGAACACCGCTCGTGACGCTTCCCCACTCTGATTTCTCCCCATTTATGCAAACTCTCTGCTGCCTATTTGTCAACCATGCTTCTATCCAGGAAAAAAATTCTCCTCCTATTCCATGTGCCTTAATTTTCCTCGATAGTCTCTGATGTGGGACCCTGTCAAAAGCCTTACTGAAGGCCATATACACAATATCATATTCATTACCATGATCTACCTCCTCATACCTTAGTGAAAAAAGTTAATAAATTCGTAAGGCAGGAACGCCCCCTTGTAAAACCATGCTGAGATTCGTTGATTAATTTATGCTTTTCAAGGTGGCTACGAACTGCCTCGGCAATTATTGATTCTATAAATTTTCCCACTATGGAGGTTAGGCTTATTGGTCTATAGTTCGAAGGTAAGGACCTATCACCTGCTTTGAAAATAGGTATAACATTTGCCATTTTCCACTTATCTGGCACAATGCCAGTTTGTAGTGATATGTTGAAAAGATTAGCCAAAGGTTTGCTAAGCTCCTCTTTATATTCCTTTAGAACCCTTGCATACAGTTCATCAGGGCCTGGGGATTTGTTAGGTTTTAATTTATCTATTTGCCTAAGGACCATGTCACTTGTGACCCTAATCGTGCACAGTTTATTATCGTCCTGTTCCACATAATTTATCATTTCTGGAATATCGCTGGTATCCTCCTGTGTAAAAACTGAGAGGAAGTATGTGTTAAAACTTCTACACATTTCCTTATCCCTGTCAGTGAGCTGACCCGAGGAACTTTTGAGTGGGCCTATCTTGTCCCTGATCTTACTTCTGTATACCTGAAAGAATCCTTTTGGGTTAGTCTTCGAATCTCTTGCAACTTTAACCTTATAATCTCTTTTTGCTTTTCTAATTCCTTTTTTTATTTCTCTCTTTAACTGAATTTATCGATTTCTTAATTGCCCCTCTCCTCTTTTGAATTGCCTATATATGCCTATCTTTTGACCAATTAGATATTTTAATCTATTGTTCATCCATTTAGGATCATTTTTGTTTGATCTGATTTCCCTATTTGGAACATAATTTGACTGAGCAGCTAGAACTATGCCCTGGAAAGCGTCATATCGGCAACCATCACCACCTACCTGACCCTTAGTCAGGTCATTCCAGTTCAGCCCACCTAAGTAATTTTTCAGTCCTATGAAATCAGCCAAGCGGAAGTCAGGGACAGAGACTTGATTGCCATTATTAGGGGAATTCCATGATATATTAAAACTGAGTGATTTGTGATCACTTTCCCCAAGCTCATCATTAACCTCAAGATTATTAATTAGTGTTTCCCTACTGGCAAGAACCAAGTCAAGGAGGTTATTTCCCCTAGTTGGCTCTGTCACAAACTGTTTTAAAAAACAATCCTGGATCGTATCAAGAAAGTCACCTGACTCTAAATTTCCTGTCAAATTGCTCCAGTCAGTCTGTCTATAGTTGAAATCTCCCATTAGCACAACATTTTCGTATGTAGATGCCTTACGAATTTCGTCCCATAGAAGTTTACTGCACACCCTATCAAGATTTGGGACACTGTAAATCACACCCAAAATTAGTTTTTCTCGGCCCTCGAGAAGCTGTAACCAAACAGATTCAGTGGCTGACGCTTCTAATTTAATATCTTGTCTAACACAACAATTTAAATTGTCTCTGACATACATCGCTACTCTACCACCTTTCCTGTTGACCCTGTCAGTGTGGAATAATTTATAGCCTTGTATGTGACATTCAGAGGGCATCTCTCTATCTTTCAGATTGAGCCAGGTCTCTGTTATAGCAATAATATATATGTTTCCTGCACTTGCAATTAATCTTAGCTCATCTATCTTATTTCTTACACTCCTGCTATTAGTATAGTAAACCTTAAGGGAGCTAGTCCCTTGCTGCCCTCTGCTGTCCCCCTTTGTTTGCTGACCTGATCTATTGTTTTTATTTATAACTTCACGCTGAATGCCTTTTATACATTTACTGTTTCCAACCCTAGTGTTGCAACCTGCTTGTTTCCCACACACATCCATACCTCTATCTTCTATCAGTTTAAAATCATAGGCATTTCACCAATGGCCTTCTCAATCGAGTCTGCAAGTGCTACCACCCCAGCCCCAGAGAGATGTACCCCATCCCTTGCATACATATCATGTTTGCCATATAAAGTTGTTCCAGTTGTCAACGAATGGGATTGCAAGTTCCTTGCAATATCTGTCTAGCCAGCAATTTACACCAATTGCCCTAGACAACCATTCATTTCCTACTCCCCTTCTAGGCAAGATGCTACATATGATTGGGATCCCTCCCATAGACTTAATGAAATCTATAGATGACCTGTACTTATCTAGCAGCTCTTCTCTCCTACCCTTCCCAATATCATTTCCACCAGCACTGAGACAGATAATGGGCTTGTTCCCATTGCCTGACATGATATTATCCAGCCTGTTGACTATGTCCCCAACACCAGCTCCAGGGAAGCACACTCTATCTCTCATCTTCTTATTCCTATTACAAAAAGCACGGTCAATATATCTTACTACCGCAGGGGCAGTAGTACCCTTACCTTCACTGGCCACTGAAGTACATTCATCCTGAAGAACAGAGAAGCGATTTCCTACCTTCAGATCTTCCCTCTTAACTTTCTTTACTCTGATGCGCCTCCCATTACTGTGAACCACTCGCCACTTGTAGCAGGTGCTGGGCTGCACCTCACTGCTGGTAGCCGTTGCTACCTCCCCACCTACAGCCTCCTCACAGCGAGAGACAGACTGCACCTCACTGCTAGAAGCCTCATTCCCCACAACTCCAGCCACCTCACACTCTCTCCCAGACCCATTGAGGTGGACCTTCAGCCTCCTAATCTCCTCCTGGAGAAGCAAGACCTCCTTCAACTCTCCAACCTCAATTTTTAAAACACTGCAGAAGCAAGCCATGTTTTGTAACCGTCCACGCTAATCCCCAAAGCAGCTCAGGGTCTGTGACCTCACATGACGACTGACCACTGATTGATCAGACTCTGATTCACCAGGAAGCCTGGTCACAGACCGGGCAGCGGGGGCGTTGATCCCCGAAACCCTCTCTAGGTATACTTCAGGTATTGTTGATCTGTCCCCCAGGATGCAGCTCTCAACAGGACTAAAGTTTCTTACTTATTTGCCAGGTTATTTTTCTTCATCTTTACATTATATTTCATTCTTAAGGAGATTAATACATATTTGTTTCAAATAACACATATACACACGTCAGCTACTACATTCAAAAAGTAAAAAATGTGAAAAACTAGATGAGTTTCATTTATGTGAGATCCTAGTATTACATAACTCCCAACCCTCAATTTCCTCGTGTCTCAGCACTAGAGACAGGAGCTACAGTTCAACCCCGTCAAAAAGAAGAAGAAAACAGATCTAGCAGCTATGATTCGATTCTCAAAGGATATTCAGGAGCCTAGAGATCAACAGACAAACGATATGAGACTAATTAGACGAAACTAGGTTGATCGTGTCCGTAGGGTTTAATATGGCGAGAATCCTTGAATATTAGAATACTACTAGCGTATTGTCCTCGAGGATGCAGTTGCACCATAATAATAAAAAATATAGGTTGTGTCAGACATGGAGAAGCGAATAACTATGGACTGCATTACTGGTGAAGGGCTCTCTATCTATGGAATTATAATTATCCTTCCCATCTTTGGATCGAACCTGGTTGCCTCACTATCCCAGATGCCGTATAACCTTCACGGGCTTTGTAGGTAGTAGGTTGGTAGACAGCAACCACCCAGGGAAGTACTACCGTCCTGCCAGATGACTGTGAAACAGAAACCTGTAACTGTTTTGCATGATGGTAGGATTGCTGGTGTCTTTTTCTGTCTCATAAACACGCTAGATAACAGGGATATCTTGCTACTCCAACTTACACTTTGGTCACACTTCGCAGACACGCACTTGCATATATATATATACATACATCTAGGTTTTTCTCCTTTTTCTAAATAGCTCTTGTTCTTCTTTATTTCTTCTATTGTCCATGGGGAAGTGGAAAAGAATCTTTCCTCCGTAAGCCATGCGTGTCGTATGAGGCGACTAAAATGCCGGGAGCGATGGGCTAGTAACCCCTTCTCCTGTAGACATTTACTAAAAAAGAGAAGAAGAAAAACTTTATAAAACTGGGATGCTTGAATGTGCGTGGATGTAGTGCGGATGACAAGAAACAGATGATTGCTAATGTTATGAATGAAAAGAAGTTGGATGTCCTGGCCCTAAGCGAAACAAAGCTGAAGGGGGTAGGGGAGTTTCGGTGGGGGGAAATAAATGGGATTAAATCTGGAGTATCTGAGAGAGTTAGAGCTAAGGAAGGGGTAGCAGTAATGTTGAAGGATCAGTTATGGAAGAAGAAAAGAGAATATGAATGTGTAAATTCAAGGATTATGTGGATTAAAGTAAAGGTTGGATGCGAAAAGTGGGTCATAATAAGCATGTATGCACCTGGAGAAGAGAGGAATGTAGAGGAGAGAGAGAGATTCTGGGAGATGTTAAGTGAATGTATAGGAGCCTTTGAACCAAGTGAGAGAGTAATTGTGGTAGGGGACCTGAATGCTAAAGTAGGAGAAACTTTTAGAGAGGGTGTGGTAGGTAAGTTGGGAGTGCCAGGTGTAAATGATAATGGGAGCCCTTTGATTGAACTTTGTATAGAAAGGGGCTTAGTTATAGGTAATACATATTTTAAGAAAAAGAGGATAAATAAGTATACAAGATATGATGTAGGGCGAAATGACAATAGTTTGTTGGATTATGTATTGGTAGATAAAAGACTGTTGAGTAGACTTCAGGATGTACATGTTAATAGAGGGGCCACAGATATATCAGATCACTTTTTAGTTGTAGCTACACTGAGAGTAAAAGGTAGATGGGATACAAGGAGAATAGAAGCATCAGGGAAGAGAGAAGTGAAGGTTTATAAACTAAAAGAAGAGACAGTTAGGGTAAGATATAAACAGCTATTGGAGGATAAATGGGCTAATGAGAGCATAGGCAATGGGGTCGAAGAGGTATGGGGTAGGTTTAAAAATGTAGTGTTAGAGTGTTCAGCAGAAGTTTGTGGTTACAGGAAAGAGGGTGCGGGAGGGAAGAGGAGCGATTGGTGGAATGATGATGTAAAGAGAGTAGTAAGGGAGAAAAAGTTAGCATATGAGAAGTTTTTACAAAGTAGAAGTGATGCAAGGAGGGAAGAGTATATGGAGAAAAAGAGAGAGGTTAAGAGAGTGGTGAAGCAATGTAAAAAGAGAGCAAATGAGAGAGTGGGTGAGATGTTATCAACAAATTTTGTTGAAAATAAGAAAAAGTTTTGGAGTGAGATTAACAAGTTAAGGAAGCCTAGAGAACAAATGGATTAGTCAGTTAAAAATAGGAGAATTATTAAATGGAGAGTTAGAGGTATTGGGAAGATGGAAGAAATATTTTGAGGAATTGTTAAATGTTAAGGAAGATAGGGAAGCTGTGATTTCGTGTATAGGGCAAGGAGGAATAACATATTTTAGGAGTGAGGAAGAGCCAGTTGTGAGTGTGGGGGAAGTTCGTGAGGCAGTAGGTAAAATGAAACGGGGTAAGGCAGCCGGGATTGATGGGATAAAGATAGAAATGTTAAAAGTAGGTGGGGATATAGTTTTGGAGTGGTTGGTGCAATTATTTAATAAATGTATGGAAGAGGGTAAGGTACCTAGGGATTGGCAGAGAGCATGCATAGTTCCTTTGTATAAAGGCAAAGGGGACAAAAGAGAGTGCAAAAATTATAGGGGGATAAGTCTGTTGAGTATACCTGGTAAAGTGTATGGTAGAGTTATTATTGAAAGAATTAAGAGTAAGACGGAGAATAAGATAGCAGATGAACAAGGAGGCTTTAGGAAAGGTAGGGGGTGTGTGGACTAGGTGTTTACAGTGAAACATATAAGTGAACAGTATTTAGATAAGGCAAAAAAGGTTTTTGTGGCATTTATGGATTTGGAAAAGGCGTATGACAGGGTGGATAGGGGGGCAATGTGGCAGATGTTGCAGGTGTATGGTGTAGGAGGTAGGTTACTGAAAGCAGTGAAGAGTTTTTACGAGGATAGTGAGGCTCAAGTAAGAGTATGTAGGAAAGAGGGAGATTATTTCCCAGTAAAAGTAGGCCTTAGAGAGGGATGTGTGATGTCACCGTGGTTGTTTAATATATTTATAGATGGGGTTGTAAGAGAAGTAAATGCGAGAGTCTTGGCAAGAGGCGTGGAGTTAAAAGATAAAGAATCACACATAAAGTGGGAGTTGTCACAGTTGCTCTTTGCTGATGACACTGTGCTCTTGGGAGATTCTGAAGAGAAGTTGCAGAGATTGGTGGATGAATTTGGTAGGGTGTGCAAAAGAAGAAAATTAAAAGTGAATACAGGAAAGAGTAAGGTTATGAGGATAACAAAAAGATTAGGTGATGAAAGATTGGATATCAGATTGGAGGGAGAGAGTATGGAGGAGGTGAATGTATTCAGATATTTGGGAGTGGACGTGTCAGCGGATGGGTCTATGAAAGATGAGGTGAATCATAGAATTGATGAGGGGAAAAGGGTGAGCGGTGCACTTAGAAGTCTGTAGAGACAAAGAACTTTGTCCTTGGAGGCAAAGAGGGGAATGTATGAGAGTATAGTTTTACCAACGCTCTTATATGGGTGTGAAGCATGGGTGATGAATGTTGCAGCGAGGAGAAGGCTGGAGGCAGTGGAGATGTCATGTCTGAGGGCAATGTGTGGTGTGAATATAATGCAGAGAATTCGTAGTTTGGAAGTTAGGAGGAGGTGCGGGATTACCAAAACTGTTGTCCAGAGGGCTGAGGAAGGGTTGTTGAGGTGGTTCGGACATGTGGAGAGAATGGAGCGAAACAGAATGACTTCAAGAGTGTATCAGTCTGTAGTGGAAGGAAGGCGGGGTAAGGGTCGGCCTAGGAAAGGTTGGAGGGAGGGGGTAAAGGAGGTTTTGTGTGCGAGGGGCTTGGACTTCCAGCGGGCATGCGTGAGCGTGTTTGATAGGAGTGAATGGAGACAAATGGCTTTTAATACTTGACGTGCTGTTGGAGTGTGAGCAAAGTAACATTTATGAAGGGATTCAGGGAAACCGGCAGGCCGGACTTGAGTCCTGGAGATGGGAAGTACAGTGCCTGCACTCTGAAGGAGGGGTGTTAATGTTGCAGTTTAAAAACTGTAGTGTAAAGCACCCTTCTGGCAAGACAGTGATGGCTTAAAATTAACTTAAGATTAACTAAGCAATGATATATTCAGTGGTAAACATTATTGTAAACAGATAACAATTAAGCACAAATGAGTATTTCAAAGACAGGTCATATGGTTATTTACTGTGTTGCTGTGCAATTAGTAGAATGGAGTATTCTGTTAGGTAATGTAATTAAAAATAACAAAGTTTGCTTGGGTCACAGGTTAAACATTTATGAGATACAATTATTCAGTATTTATTTAGCTGTGGGTGAGTAAGTGATTTTTAAGAAGAGACTTGAATTTATAAACAAACAGTGTTTCTTTTATATTCACAGGTAATGAATTCCAGATTTTTGGGCCTTTTATATGCATTGAGTTTTTGCATAGAGTGAGATGGACACGAGGAACATCAAAGAGTGATCTGTGCCTTGTGTTATGGTCATGTGTTCTGTTGAGGTTGGTAAGGAGACGTTTGAGGGAAGGGTTTATATCCGAGTTAAGTGTTCTGGAGTTTACCTGGAGAGAGTTCCGGGGGTCAACGCCCCCGCGGCCCGGTCTGAAACCAGGCCTCCTGGTGGATCAGAGCCTGATCAACCAGGCTGTTACTGTTGGCTGCAAGCAAACCAACGTACGAGCCACAGCCCGGCTGGTCAGGAACCGACTTTAGGTGCTTGTCCAGTGCCAGCTTGAAGACTGCCAGGGGTCTGTTGGTAATCCCCCTTATGTATGCTGGGAGGCAGTTGAACAGTCTCGGGCCCCTGACACTTACTGTATGGTCTCTTAACGTGCTAGTGACACCCCTGCTTTTCATTGGGGGGATGTTGCATCGTCTGCCAAGTCTTTTGCTTTCGTAGTGAGTGATTTTCGTGTGCAAGTTCGGTACTAGTTCCTCTAGGATTTTCCAGATGTATATAATCATGTATCTCTCCCGCCTGCGTTCCAGGGAATACAGGTTTAGGAACCTCAAGCGTTCCCAGTAATTGAGGTGTTTTATCTCCATTATGCGCGCCGTGAAGGTTCTCTGTACATTTTCTAGGTCAGCAATTTCACCTGCCTTGAAAGGTGCTGTTAGTGTGCAGCAATATTCCAGCCTAGATAGAACAAGTGACCTGAAGAGTGTCATCATGGGCTTGGCCTCCCTAGTTTTGAAGGTTCTCATTATCCATCCTGTCATTTTTCTAGCAGATCGATTGATACAATGTTATGGTCCTTGAAGGTGAGATCCTCCGACATGATCACTCCCAGGTCTTTGACGTTGGTGTTTCGCTCTATTTTGTGGCCAGAATTTGTTTTGTACTCTGATGAAGATTTAATTTCCTCGTGTTTGCCATATCTGAGTGATTGAAATTTCTCATCGTTAAACTTCATATTGTTTTCTGCAGCCCACTGAAAGATTTGGTTGATGTCCGCCTGGAGCCTTACAGTGTCTGCAATGGAAGACACTGTCATGCAGATTCGGGTGTCATCTGCAAAGGAAGACACGGTGCTTTGGCTGACATCCTTGTCTATGTCAGATATGAGGATGAGGAACACGATGGGAGCAAGTACTGTGCCTTGTGGAACAGAGTTTTTCACCGTAGCTGCCTCGGACTTTACTCTGTTGACTACTACTCTGTGTTCTGTTAGTGAGGAAATTATAGATCCATCGACCGACTTTTCCCGTTATTCCTTTAGCACGCATTTTGTGCGCTATTACGCCATGGTCACACTTGTCGAAGGCTTTTGCAAAGTCTGTATATATTACATCTGCATTCTTTTTGTCTTCTAGTGCATCTAGGACCTTGTCGTAGTGATCCAATAGTTGAGACAGACAGGAGCGACCTGTTCTAAACCCATGTTGCCCTGGGTTGTTTAATTGATGGGTTTCTAGATGGGTGGTGATCTTGCTTCTTAGGACCCTTTCAAAGATTTTTATGATATGGGATGTTAGTGCTATCGGTCTGTAGTTCTTTGCTGTTGCTTTACTGCCCCCTTTGTGGAGTGGGGCTATGTCTGTTGTTTTTAGTAACTGTGGGACGACCCTCATGTCCATGCTCCCTCTCCATAGGATGGTAAAAGCTCCTGATAGGGGCTTCTTGCAGTTCTTGATGAACACGGAGTTCCATGAGTCTGGCCCTGGGGCAGAGTGCATGGGCATGTCATTTATCGCCTGTTCGAAGTCATTTGGCGTCAGGATAACATCAGATATGCTTGTGTTAACCAAATTCTGTGGCTCTCTCATGAAAAATTAATTTTGATCTTCGACTCTCAATCTGGTTAGCGGCTTGCTAAAAACTGAGTCATATTGGGACTTGAGTAACTCACTCATTTCCTTGCTGTCATCTGTGTAGGACCCATCTTGTTTAAGTAGGGATACAATACTGGACGTTGTTCTCGACTTTGATTTGGCATATTAGAAGAAATACTTTGGGTTTCTTTCAATTTCATTTATGGCTTTTAGTTCTTCCCGCGATTCCTGACTCCTATAAGATTCCTTTAGCTTAAGTTTGATGCTTGCTATTTCTCTGACAAGTGTCTCCCTACGCCTTTCAGATATATTGACCTCTTTTAGCAGCTCTGTTATTCTTTTCCGTCGCCTGTAAAGGGAGCGCCTATCTCTTTCTATTTTACATCTACTCCTCCTTTTTCTTAGAGGAATAAGCCTTGTGCATACATCGAGTGCCACCGAGTTAATCTGTTCTAGGCATAAGTTGGGGTCTGTGTTGCTTAGTATATCTTCCCAGCTTATATCAGTTAGGATTTGGTTTTCTTGGTCCCACTTTATGTTTTTGTTATTGAAGTTTAATTTGGTGAATGCTCCCTCGTGACTAATCTCATTATGTTGGTCTGGGGCTCCGCGCATACATGTCTGAACCTCAGTTATGTTGTGATCTGAGTATATTGTTTTTGATATGGTGACATTTCGTATCAGATCATCATTGTTAGTGAAGATGAGGTCTAGTGTATTCTCCAGTCTAGTAGGCTCTATTATTTGCTGGTTTAAATTGAATTTTGTGCAGAGATTTAAAAGCTCGTGTGAGTGTGAGTTTTCATCAGAGCTGCCTCCTGGTTTTACCTGGAGTTTACCTGGAGAGAGTTCCGGGGGTCAACGCCCCCGCGGCCCGGTCTGAGACCAGGCCTCCTGGTGGATCAGAGCCTGATCAACCAGGCTGTTGCTGCTGGCTGCACGCAAACCAACATACGAGCCACAGCCCGGCTGATCCGGAACTGACTTTAGGTGCTTGTCCAGTGCCAGCTTGAAGACTGCCAGGGGTCTGTTGGTAATCCCCCTTATGTGTGCTGGGAGGCAGTTGAACAGTCTCGGGCCCCTGACACTTATTGTATGGTCTCTTAACGTTATTACTGCAACAATATTATTTGCTATATTCCTCCATTTTATGTGCCTTAAGTTGAAATCCCCCAGGAGCAAGATGTTGGGTGCAGGAGCTGAAAGATTTTCCAGACAGTGGTCAATTTTTAACAGCTGTTCCTGGAATTTCTGGGATGTTGCATCCGGAGGCTTGTAGACTACCACAATGACTAGGTTTTGGTTCTCGACCTTTACTGCTAAAACTTCCACTACATCATTTGAGGCATTAAGCAGTTCTGTGCAAACAAGTGACTCTGCAATGTACAGGCCAACCCTCCCCTTTTGCCTGTTCACTCTGTCACATCTGTATAGGTTGTAACCTGGGATCCATATTTCTTTGTCCCAGTGATCCTTATGTGGGTCTCAGTGAAAGCCGCGAACATTGCCTTTGCCTCTGCAAGCAGTCCACGGATGAAAGGTATTTTGTTGTTTGTTGCTGGCTTTAGACCCTGTATATTTGCAAAGAAGAATGTCATCGGACTGGTGGTATTGTTGGTACTGGGGGGGGGGGGGGTTTCCGGCATTAGTATCTGTATCTGTTGGTTTGGAGTGTTCTATGTATGTTTACCTGGAGAGTTTACCTGGAGAGAGTTCAGGGGGTCAACGCCCCCGCGGCCTGGTCTGTGACCAGGCCTCATGGTGGATCAGAGCCTGATCAACCAGGCTGTTACTGCTGGCTGCACGCAATCCAACGTACGAGCCACTGCTCGTATGATGATGAATTCTTATCTGAGCATTCACACTCATTTTTTTTTGAAGATGGTATGTTTATATTATTTAGTTTTATGTCAAATAGCAACTTTGTATCTTCTGTATAATATAGCTCAGTATTTTTGAATCAGAATATTGAATGCTACCTAACCCGAATTATCACCTCAAATATACTAAGCAATCAAATCTTTATTCATTATCATTACTTTTTACACTTTCATGAAGTGGGAGAGAATCCGCCAGGAAATGTACATATTATAGAAACTGAATATGTCATGCATATTAGATTGAATTTCCATATGCTTTTAAAGTTCAGTGCAACTGCTGAAATAAACAATCCATAAAAGTTGCAGCAGCAGTGATAAAAGCATTTAATACTCTGAATGCATGGTCTACTCACAGAATACTTTATTATTGTCATGAGTGCAGGTCAGAAACATTTAAATAATTGAAAAAATAAATATTAAAAAATATAATTCTCTAAGCACATGTCTTATGACAACATCATTTTATTTACAATAACTGAAATCTCATGCTAGACTTGCACAATATCACTTAGCATGAGAGGATAATGTAGTAGAGTCATCTGGATGCTGACAAGTTATAAGCACCTGGCGGAACTTGTCGATAAGTTGAAGCAGAGTTGATCTTCTTAGATTAACTCTGTACATCATCTCTTCAAGATGGTGATGACCTCGGAAGTAAACACACAATTTTGAGAAAAGTTTGAGATCTTCTGGGTTGCGTGCTGCTTCCACTTTCATCACCATCTCTTTTTCTGCAGGAGATAATACAGCATCCAGACAATGGTGAACTGAATCCTCTGGTGTGGTGCCAATGTTTATTCCTGGACTAGGGCTCCTCTCATCGCTACATACTGAACCCAAATCACTCTCAGAAGCTGGCTGGCTAAGTTGCACTACTGCATGATGGAGAGCATCACGAGTTATGTCTGGATGATGATTAGACTGAGGGTGTGGTGCAAGATATGAGGTTTCATTGGAGAGAGGTGGTGGCTCATGGACAGTTGGTGTTGGAATGCTAGTACTAGCTGGAGAACTGGTCCCATGGCTTCCTGTTTGGCCTGCTCCAAGCTCTCGCCCCCCTGCTCTCACTCCATCACAATCATAAGACATTGGAGGAGATAGATAGACGTAAGTATGCAGTTGCTGCAGTAGACCATGTTTCAACAGCCATAATACCTGCTGCACTTGTTCTTGCTGCTGATGAGGTGAAGTTATGGGATAACATTTATCACTGAGAGATGTTGGTAGAGAAAACTCTGCCATAACACCAAGGAGAGAGGAACCCGGAAATTGCTGACTAAAGCTCTCAGATAGTTGGCTATTTAAAATGGTGGGAGCATTTGGAGATAGAGCGTACATGTTGGTACTGCAGACAGGGTATATGATAGTAGCCTTGCCCCAGTACACTAGGTGACCCACTAGCATTAAAACCTGAGTTAGAGTAAGGTCAGCATCAGCAGCTAATGTGAAGAAGGGAGTTAGATGTGACTCTTCTACATGAAGTAATCGCCAGAGAGCTTGTGACGCATCTGGTGACAATGTATGTAGGAGTTCTGACCGCTCCACCAAAAGAAGCAATATGTGGTATGGCTTCAAGGTTTTTAGCCCTCGAAGAAGCCCTTCACAATCAACTGGACGACCAGTTGCTAAACTGTGATGAACTTTCTGTGGCAAACAAAAGCTAACTTCTATCCATTTGTTGAGTCGAAGTTGAACAATACCTGATCCACACAACTCTTCATAAACTTGCCTGAGGTGCCGAGCAAGCAGGCTTCGGTCCAAGATTAGCTGAAATGGTGAGACTTGACCATCCTCTGGCAGCTGGGAAGCCTCATCATGAGCTGCAAGCATAATCTTAGCTTCAGATGAGAGAAATTGGCAGCGGTACTCTTCATGACGCAGAGCCAACCCAAGCCTCATACTCAGATCATGGTAGCAATTCACAACATCATGGTTTAAAGTTGCCTTTAATGCAAAGACAATATTGAAAAGAATGATTGTTGATGACTTGCGCTTGTCTTGTGGACGACTATGTGTTGTAGAGGGGTCGAGGCGTACAGGGTGTCCAACGAATCTCACATCATTAACTTTCAATTCAAATTTACTATCGCACAATTCACTTTTCACAGCAAAAAGATTCGACATAATCTTATCACTAAAGCCAACAAGTTTGCCATTGGAGATGTTTGATGTGTGGGCTATTAGAGATGTAAGTTTGTTCACATCATTGATCACTGAATATGGGTTAGATCGTCTATTTGTAGCTTTTGTCTCCATTTTTGTATCAACAGAGTATGGATAACGAAAAAGCAACCTGTCTCCCCTACTGCCATTCTTGACCAATATAACACACAGAGGGTTGACATCCATGTTGTAGTAGTAAAACTTTACTACGGTATTTAAACCCAGCCTCCTAAGAGTCAGGGAAAATATAGCTTCTCCCCAAAATACGAGGGGATTACATCAAGGAAGACCAGGACGCAGCGAGAACCATGATACAATGTAGTAGGTACAATAATAAGTATGGATGTTTTGTATGGTGAGTAGGTTTAGAGTTTTGAATATTGGTGGAATGTGCTGCCTGTAGTGGGAATTTGTTATCATTCTGACTGCAGCCTCTTGTTGGGTAATTAATGGTGTGAGATATTTTATTTTTGTTGAGCCCCATGCACAAATTCCATAGGTGAGATAGGGGTAAATAAGTGAGTGATATAGGGCCAGGAGGACTGACTGTGGAACATAGTACCGTATCTTCGGTAGTATGCCTACGGTCTTGGAAATTTTCTTGGAAATTTGTTGTATATGTGTTTGAAATTTGAGTCTATTATCAAGGTGGATTCCTAAGAATTTTCCCTCTGTGAGCTTTGTGATAGGTGATCCGTTTATCATTGCTGCGAGTCCTATCTTATCTAAATATTTTAAGCACGTTATTTACATCCCTTCTATTTATTCTTTTTTTCCATTTATACACCTCACTCATATCACCCCTGATTCTGTCTTTCTAGAGAGCGTAGATTCAGTACATTCAGTCTATCCTCATAGGAGAGGTTTCTTATATATGGGATCAACTTTGTCATCCTTCTCCGTACGTTTTTCAGCGCATTTGTATCCATTCTGTAATGCGGTGACCAGAACTGTGCAACATAATGTAAATGAGGACTAACCAGTGATATATAGAGTTGAAGAATAACTTGAGGACTCCTGTTATTTATACTGCTAACCAGAACTCCTAAATCTTTTTGTATTCCAAGTGATTAAGATCTACATTATTTAGTTATAAGCACTATTCTTCACCATTCTTCTTTGTATAGGATTGATGAAGCCACAGCGTGGAGAAGCATTTCCCCATTAAAGATACCCAAGTGTTGCATATGTGTCTAGTTTATCAACACAGTATATTTATCTCTATTGGCTGTAAACCTCATACCATTCTTATGTGCTAACTTTTTTACTTTTCAAAATTATCAAAAGTTTATATATCCTTAATATCTCTTTCCTTTAGCTGGTAATGTTTACGAGTGGATGGAAAAGAACTGAGATTCATAATTTATCATCCACTCTTCTTGCTCATCTTTGTAACATAGTTGTTCTGGGAATTGTGTTAAAAGAAAAAAAACTACAATCTTAACACATTCTCTAAGAATGAAGACATGGTGGAAGCTCCTGCGCATCATCCAAAATAATATTATTAAACAAGTCCGCCTTACAATTTTCTTCATCCTTCCATTCATGTCTCCATACCTTCATCATACAAGTTCCGACTGAGTCGCACCAAAGGAACGTAACAGTATGTCAAGAGGAGAAGATCACAAGGCTCATCTTCTTCGACAATGATCTGTGGACAATAACCAGCCGGGACGACCCTCCACGCTACTACTCCAGTACTCACCAGTGTACATGTATTGTTGATCCTATCCATTACATCCTCCTACACGTCTGTTAGCCTGGACACCCACCCAACTCATAGCACCAGGCTAGCAATTCATTCCTGAGAATATACTGTCCGGAGCTGCATTTTTCGACGTAAATTTTGAAAAAATAGGATTTCCGCCCAGTGAAGCGCATGTACTTAGACATGTTTGTTATCAGAGGCAAACTTTGCTAATGGGGATGAAAATCAAGGATTGAGAGGGACTAAGAAAGCTATAATATGTAATGGTTAGTAAATTTAGTGAGGATGATGAGAAGTGAATCTAGTGCAGATGATGAGTAGTGAGGATAGTGTGAACGGTGAGTTGTGAAGTGAGTGTGAATGATGAGTAGTGAAGTCAGCGTGAATGAGTAATAAAGATAGAGGATGATAAATAGTGAAGCAAGTGTGGATAACGAGTGCCGAAGATAGTGTGAATAATGAGTAGTGAAAAGCTGTCATTTTCTTTATTTACAACTTCACAGTTGTGCCATCCAATACATGACTGGTTTTCGTCAGTGTGGTGTTGACTCCCCGGGGAGATGGAACAAGTTAGTTTCTCATTGTATTATAACCAGACGTTTTAAACAGTAGTTTGCCCTTTAACATGGACAACTTTGTGATCAAGAAGAGAAAACATGAAGATGACTGCAATAAGGATGAAAAGGAAAACAAAGGTGGAAATATGAACAAAAAAAGAAACAGTTCCCACTTAGGGTAAAACTGATGTGATTAGAAGAAAGAAATGTCGTCTTTATTTGGACAGTTATTTAGATCTGGGATTTACCTGGTGTGATAATAACGTTAATCCTACCCCAGAATATCTTATTTGTGGTGATAAACTGTACACTGAAGTCATGATACCCAGCAATTAAAGATATTTTACTATGAAATATTGTTATCTTACTGAAAAGTCTCCATCATACTCTGAGAGACTTTTAAATGAGGGAAGACAACAGAACTTGATATTTTCCAAAACTGTCAAAATTTGTAATAAAGGTCAAGAGGCCAGATAGTAGCAGAATTACCTCTCTAAAAACATGAAGCCTCATACAGAAGCATAAACATTTATTTTCCCTGCATAAAGTACCATAGTAAAAACGACTTTTGGGAGCCAAGCAGAAAAAATAAATTAAAAAGATTTAACTCTCAGACGATACCATCAGCAGACAGATACATGATATGTCAGCAGGTATATCATATCACCTGTGTGAGTTGGCACTTTCTGTGCTCACACACATAACAACTAACAAGGAGAAAATGTTACAATTGGCAGAGAAAGTAACGAGGACTTGTCTGTCCAATATTCCACCTAAATATCAAAAGGATCTGCCAACCACACTAAGCCGAAATATTTCACTAAAAACGTTACTGAAGACAAATTTGTTACTTTTTTTGTTGTTGTTGTTGTTGTGATCTACATTGCTTGTGTATTACTTAGACTAACAGGATTGTATATTTTCTATAAGGAGGAGACCAAACAGAGTTGAATAACTATAGGCCAATATCCAATTTACACCCTCTCTCAAAAATCTTCGAAAAATTAATTCATAAACGAATCTACTCCTACCTCATCTCCCAAAACATTCTCAACCCCTGCCAATTTGGATTCAGGCCTAATAAAAATACTAGTGATGCTATTATACACATGCTAGAACATATATACACTGCAATAGAGAAAAAAGAAGTCCCACTGGGGATCTTCATTGACTTACGTAATGCTTTTGATACAGTTGACCATGACTTGCTCCACGTAAAATTGTCACAGTATGGTATTAGAGGGCACTCCCTCAACTACCTCAAGTCATACCTCAGCAACAGAAGCCAATATGTGTACGCAAATGGGGCAAGCTCTTCCGCTCAACCAATTACAGTTGGTGTCCCACAGGGAAGTGTCCTTGGCTCTCTTCTCTTTCTCCTATACATAAATGACCTACCAAATGCTTCGCAATTACTCAAACCCACACTTTTTGCAGATGACACTACATACGTCTTCTCTCACCCGAGCCCAGTCACGCTAGCCAATACTGTAAACACCGAATTACAGAAAATATCTACCTGGATGAGGACTAACAAACTTACACTAAACATTGACAAAACCTACTTCATTCAGTTTGGTAACAGAGCTACAGATGTACCTCTTAACATAACAATAAACGGATCACCTATCACAAAGCTAACAGAGGGAAAATTCTTAGGAAACCACCTTGATAATAGACTCAAATTTCATACACATATACAACAAATTTCTAAGAAAATTTCCAAGACTGTAGGCATACTATCGAAGATACGGTACTATGTTCCACAGTCAGCTCTCCTGGCCCTTTATCACTCTCTTATTTACCCCTATCTCACCTATGGAATTTGTGCATGGGGCTCAACAACAATTAACCATCTCAGACCACTAATTACCCAACAAAAGGCTGCAGTTAGAATGATAACAAATTCTCACTACAGGCAGCACACTCCACCAATATTCAAAACACTCAACCTACTCACCAAACAAAACATCCATACTTATTACTGCACCTATTACATACATAGAACACTTAACTCTGATATTAACCCTCCCCTCAAATATCTCCTTGCCAACCTCAACAGAACACATGACCATAACACAAGGCACAGATCACTCTTTGATGTTCCTCGTGTCCATCTCACTCCATGCAAAAACTCAATGCACATAAAAGGCCCTAAAATCTGGAATTCATTACCTGTAAATATAAAAGAAACACTACCTGTTTATAAATTCAAGTCTCTTCTCAAAGATCACTTACTCACTCAAAACCAAATAAATACTGAATAACTTAACCTTATAAATAGTATATCCTATATGTTACTCACAATTATATCACATAAATGTTAAACCTAGGACCCAATCTAACTTTGTTATTTTTTAAATACACTTCCTAACAGAATACTCCATTCTACTGAATGTACAGCAATGTATGCAACCATATGACCTGTCTTTGTAATACTCATTTGTGCTTTATAGTTATCTGTTTACAATAATGTTTTATCACTGATTTCATCATTGCTTAGTTAATCTTAAGTTAATTTTAAGCCAGCCCGTAATGCTATGCATATAAGTGGCTTTGGCATGCTGCTCTTACCTGTATTTTTTTGTACCTCTGTATGTATGCTAAAATATCGGATGTGTGTTTTATTCTCTTGTATGTTATTATTATTATTATTATTATTATTATTATTATTATTATTATTATTATTATTATTATTATTATTATTATTATTATTATTATTATTGTTGTTGTTGTTGTAGATGAATGGTTCAGAGAACCGACACGTTGATAAATTAGACACATGTGCAACTCTTGGGTATCTTTATTGAGGAAACGTTTCGCCACACAGTGGCTTCATCAGTCCATACAAAGGTGAATCGTGAAGAACAGGAGGAGAATGAGGTAATCAGTCCCTCAGCCTTGAGTCGATGTGGTCAGTCCATCAATCTTGAATAGAATACGGCATATGAGCGGAGAAGCAGCTTATAAACCGTAGGCAGGAGAATTTTTCCCTTGCCTAACCCTTGGGCACGACCTACTTCCACATTGGACAAATGTGACCCCACCTACGACTGCTGCACCTCTCCTGCCTACGGTTTATAAGCTGCTTCTCCGCACATATGCCGTATTCTATTCAAGATTGATGGACTGACCACATCGACTCAAGGTTGAGGGACTGATTACCTCATTCTCCTCCTTTGTATGGACTGATGAAGCCACTGTGTGGCGAAACGTTTCCTCAATAAAGATACCCAAGAGTTGCACATGTGTCTAATTTATCAACATTGTTGTTGTTGTTGTTATTAATGCTAAATACTCTTGGGAAAAAGTTCTAATATAAAACTGACTACAGGAGCCACTGAATATGTGTCTTGAGGAAGGTTATCAGCACTGAAGAAACAGGTTTATAACCACTGTGCTTAGTGTGCTAGATCCTAACAATAAAACAATCAATTCAAAGCTTGAATAAGCTTAATTTTCTGAAAATGTTGTGGGGTGTAAGATAAATATTAATATTTAATAAACAACTAAATTGCATAAACAAAAGCATGATGTAGAATGAGGCCAGTATGTATTTATTTATTTATTTATTTATTTATTTATTTCCAATTTGAGCACACATACAGAGGTACAAAAAAATACAGATAAGAGCAGTATGCCAAAGCCACTTATACTATGCATAGCATTACGGGCTGGCTTAAAATTAACTTAAGATGAACTAAGCAATGATGAAATCAGTGATAAAACATTATTGTAAACAGATAACTATAAAGCACAAATGAGTATTACAAAGACAGGTCATATGGTTGCTTGCATTGTTGTACATTCAGTCGTATGGAGTATTCTGTTAGGTAGTGTATTTAAAAAATAATAAAGTTAGATTGGGTTTTAGGTTTAACATTTATGTAACTCATTCTGTTTTTTTCACATTTGTTAAAAACAATTACTGACAAAAATAAGACTACTGTTAATGAGGTTACATAAGAACATAAGAACATAAGAAAGGAGGAACACTGCAGCAGGCCTGTTGGCCCATACTAGGGAGGTCCTTTACAATTCATCCCACTAACAAAACATTTGCCCAACCCAATTTTCAATGCCACCCAAGAAATAAGCTCCGATGTGCAAGTCCCACTCAAATCCAACCCATCCCACTCATGTACTTATCCATCCTAAATTTGAAACTACCCAAAGTCATAGCCTCAATAACCCAACTAGGTAGACTGTTCCACTCATCAACTACCCTATTTCCAAACCAATACTTTCCTATGTCCTTTCTAAATCTAAACTTATCTAATTTAAATCCATTACTGCGGGTTCTCTCTTGTAGAGATATCCTCAAGACCTTGTTAATATCCCCTTTATTAATACCTATCTTCCACTTATACACTTCGATCAGGTCTCCCCTCATTCTTCGTCTAACAAGTGAATGTAACTTAAGAGTCTTCAATATTTCTTCATAAGGAAGATTTCTAATGCTATGTATTAATTTAGTCATCCTACGCTGAATGTTTTCTAACGAATTTATGTCCATTCTGTAATATGGAGACCAGAATTGAGCTGCATAATCTAGGTGAGGCCTTACTAATGATGTATAAAGCTGCAGTATGACCTCTGGACTTCTGTTGCTTACACTTCTTGATATAAATCCCAGTAATCTATTTGCCTTATTACGTACGCTTAGGCATTGCTGTCTTGGTTTAAGGTTGCTGCTTACCATAACCCCCAAGTCCTTTTCGCAATCTGTATGGCTAAGTTCTACATTATTTAACTTATAAGTGCTAGGGTTATGGACACTCCCGAGCTTCAGAACCTTGCATTTATCTACATTGAACTGCATCTGCCACTTTTCTGACCAAGAGTAGAGTTTGTCTAAATCCTCCTGAAGTTCCCTAACATCTACGTTTGAATCAATTATCCTACCTACCTGGAGTTTACCTGGAGAGAGTTTCGGGGGTCAATGCCCCCGCGGCCCGGTCTGTGACCAGGCCTCCTGGTGGATCAGCGCCTGATCAACCAGGCTGTTGCTGCTGGGTGTCATCGGCGAATTTGCTCATATCACTAGCAATTCCTTCATCAAGATCATTGATATATATTATAAACAACAACGGGCCCAAGATTGATCCCTGTGGAACGCCACTTGTTACTGATCCCCTGATTCAGGTCTCATGACAATATAGACCCAGCACCAGATGTGTTATATATTAGTATTATATGCAGTAGGAAGCACTAAACCCAAATGTAGTGACTCGTGGCCTGGTGACAAGAGCTCTCGCTTCACACGCTGAGTGTCCAGGTTCGATTCCCGGCAAGGGTAAAAACATTGGGCGTGTTTCCTTCCACCTGTTGTCTGTGTTCACCCATCAGTAAAATAGGTACCTGGGTGTTAGTTGACTGGTGTGGGTCGCATTCTTGAACAAAATTGACCTAATTTGCCTGAAATGCTCAGCATAACAAGCGACTTTCTATATAGTAGTATGTCATTGATGTCAACTATGTTCTGTATACCTTGTACTTGTAGTAAATAAAGATATTATTATTATTATTATTATTATTATTATTATTATTATTATTATTATTATTATTATTATTATTATTATTATTATTATATGTCTGATGCAACACTTGGGATATGGAAAGCACTCAGGTTATACTAGATCAAGAGTTGCTGCCTCTTGTGAATGCTGATCTATAGTTCTTGTGCATTTTCAGGATGTTGAACTACATCTCCTGGGGATTTTGAGATAAAGCTACTGAATCTTTTGAATATGTTGATCTCCAGTTCCTGGTCCCCTTGGGGATTGTTGTGGATAGCATTCAGAGGATTATTTTTTTATTATTATTTTACTCAAGTGGAATTCGCCTTTGTGGCATTCAGGTTCGATTCAAGAAAGGAGAGGGTAAATCCAACTCCTTGGATCACGAGCCCCCTCACTGGCATCAAGGCACCTACCTCTCTTGAGGGATGTCGCATCCAGAGAAGAATTGTTATTCTTTTAAAGCACTTTAGTCCTGCTGGAAGTATTCAGAGGCTGAATAAAATTAGGTATTTACACACTGGGTTGAATCTAATCTAATAATACAGAAATATATAAAAGTACAATATATTAACAACTCCACTGTTACTATTGACCTTAATATCAGTATCACTGATGTTAATATAGATAAGATAATGTTTTGTTCGGATAACCCAGTAAAGTGCGTGCGTCATCTAGGAGTCTGTCTTATTTCCATTGGACCATAAATAGTATCTCTGGTAGTACGATTTGTATGGAGGTACCAGTGACACGAAATGCACAGTGTATGGACAGAGACAGAGACATTGGAACAGTATATCTGAGAGTCTCAACATCCAACCTCTCAGAGACACTACCATGTACACCTTACAGGATTTGACAAAACACATCGCTATTAATGATAAGATATCTGAAATCTTGAGGTTGTATCCACGTTTCGCATCGACTAGATGAATACACTGTTTTTATACAGATTGTAACACAGTTATGACTAATTTATTTTAGTGTAATAAGATTTTTTTTATTGTATTTCTTACTACTATCTGACATAGACAAGGATGTCAGCCACAGCACCGTGTCTTCCTTTGCAGATGACACCCGAATCTGCATGACAGTGCCCATCACTTTGGTTTCATCAGTAAAATATTTGGGAATCCCCTTTGACCCATGCATGTCAGGAGAATTGATAGGGAACAGTGTAGTAAAGAAAGCGAATGCCAGACTGAAGTTCCTGTATAGACAAGCACAGTGTCTACCTACTGAGGCTCGCAGGACCCTATGTCTAGCCCTTATACAATGCCATATGGATTACGCTTGTTCTTCTTGGTACTCTGCCTTGACAAAAAAACTGAAAGATAGACTGCAAATCACCCAGAACAAAATCGTAAGATTCATCCTGGGGCTGGGACCAAGAGAACATGTAGGCCAGGATGAATTACAGCAGTTGGTTATGCTGAATGTTGAAGACAGAGTAAAACAACTGAAGCTAAATCATGTTTATAAAATTGCTCACAAACAATGTCCAGAATATCTTGCTGTCAATTTTGTCAAGGTTGGGAACCAAAGCAATCATAGTACTAGGGGGAGAGAGCACAACTTTGTAGTACCCACAGTCAGTGGCCAGGCTTCAAACACCTTTTATTGTACAGCAATAAAGGAATGGAACAGACCGCCCGCACATGTCAAAGCCAGTCATAGCATGAACCAGTTCAAGAAGAGTACCAAAAAGTGTCTGATGAATGAAGCTACAGAAAGGGAGGGGAATGATTTTTTATTTTTTAGCTAACATACGTGTAAATTTTACCATATTCCTAGTAATGACCCTCGTATTGTAGATAGTCTTAATGACTTTGGTGTAGTAGATAGTCTTTTTAGTATGATAATAAGATGTTATCTTCATTGTAGAATAATAAGAAAATATAACCTTTATATTATAATAATAAGGTAAAAGGACCCCAATGGAAATAAGTCGCTCTGTCTGACTTTTTTGGGTTATCCTAGGTTCTCTACACATATGCTGCTATGTATGATAATTCTATGTAACTGTATTTGTGTATACCTGAATAAACTTACTTACTTACTTACTTATTCCATTGCAGACACTGCAAGGCTCCAGGCGGACATCAACCAAATCTTTCAATGGGCTGCAGAAAACAATATGAAGTTCAACGATGAGAAATTTCAATTACTCCGATACGGTAAACATGAGGAAATTAAAACTTCATCAGAGTACAAAACAAATTCCAGCCACAAAATAGAGCGAAAAAATAACGTCAAAGACCTGGGAGTGATCATGTCGGAGGATCTCACCTTCAAGGACCATAACATTGTATCAATCGCATCTTCTAGAAAAATGACAGGATGGATAATGAGAACCTCAAAACTAGGGATGCCAAGCCCATGATGACACTCTTCAGGTCGCTTGTTCTATCTAGGCTGGAATATTGCTGCACACTAACAGCACCTTTCAAGGCAGGTGAAATTGCTGACCTAGAAAATGTACAGAGAACCTTCACGGCGCGCATAACGGAGATAAAACACCTCAATTACTGGGAACGCTTGAAGTTCCTGAACCTGTACTCCTTATAATGCAGGCGGGAGAGATACATGGTTATATACACCTGGAAAATCCTAGAGGGATTAGTACCGAACTTGCACTCGAAAATCACTCGCAACGAAAGCAAAAGACTCGGCAGACGATGCAACATCCCCCAATGAAAAGCAGGGGTGTCACTAGCACGTTAAGAGACAATACAATACGTGTCAGGGGCCCAAGACTGTTCAACTGCCTCCCAGCATACATAAGGGGGATTACCAATAGACCTCTGGTTGTCTTCAAGCTGGCACTGGACAAGCACCTAAAGTCGGTACCTGACCAGCTGGGCTGTGGTTCGTACGTTGGATTGCGTGCAGCCAGCAGTAACAGCCTGGTTGATCAGGCTCTGATCCACCATGAGGCCTGGTCACAGACCGGGCCGCGGGGGCGTTGACCCCCGGAACTCTCTCCAGGTCAAGCTCCAGGTTACTGTACTGTGTACACTTATATGAAATAATTGTTTTATTTTTAGTGGCAATTGCACATTAATTTTATGAGATTGTATCCATACTGTACTACTTGCAACAACTATATGAAATAATTATAAAACCTGAAATGACTAGTATTTCTTTCTAATAATGTATAGCTCGGTCGCTAGCACACTTAGCTTACACACTGAGGTCCGGGGTTTAATTACCCGGTACGACAGGAAACATTAGGACATGTTTCCTCAAGGCATCTACCGTCCATGTTAACCCATCAATAAAATGGGTACCTGGGTGTTAAACAACTGGTGTGGGTGGCATCCTGGGACAAAAATTAACCTAATTTACCCGAAATGCTCTGCATAACAAGCGACTTTCTATGTAGTAGCATGTCATTGATGTCAGCTAGGACTGTATACCTTGTGCATGTAGCAAATAAAGATATTATTATTATTATTATTATTATTATTATTATTATTATTATTATTATTATTATTATTATAACTATGCCTGGTGGGGTCAGCCAAAGATCCATAGTGACCTCTGTAATCCTGGTACTTGCCCTACCGTTCACAGACTGAACACAATAGCTTAGTTAATTTAATACCTCTATTGTGCACCCTCTACCCATTCTGTGGGCGGTAGTCTCAAGACTGCAGAGACAAATAATGGGTCAGGGACTGGGTTGCAAAGTTTTGATTGCTGAACAAGTTACAGTGGAGTCTCCACCCGTACCGTGATTTATTTGCAATCGTGTTATTAAGATTTCGTCAGTAATCACTTACATGTTTATATATGAAATAATAGAATATCCAGTTCTCTTATATTCATTGTAAACTTACCTGATGACCATATGTACAAATTTATTGCGCTGTTATTGCCTTACCACACATTGTAAGCTTTGCAAGGAAATAGTTATTTTATTTATTTATTAATCTTACATTAATCTTAAGTTTGCTCGAAATGCTCTGTATATATAAGGGCCTTTGGCATATACACTCAATTGTTATACTCTGATATACTGAAATATAGTTCTTATTCTTATTCTAATGCATTATTTACAGCGGACGAAGTCAGGGCATTTTAGTGGCTGAGGCAACACAACAGTGCTTGGTGCGGTGTAAACTCTGAGTCGCCCTATAAACCCACAACAAAGGCACCAAAGAAGGTATTTAGCTTGGCCTCTGGAATTTTCTAGATTGTCTCCTGTTATCATTACGTTAACTTAATATATTTTTTCGTTTTTTATTATTACGTTGTTAATGTGTGTGAATACATTATAATTGACATAACAGGCCACTGCATGGTATATACTGATGCACGCATGAACAAAGATCACTTACTACTCTCAGGTGACTTCAATATAAATCTCCTGCAAGACCAGGACCCACACGTTACTGAATTCACAAACACAATGAGTAACTGTATGTTGCTACCAACAGTAACAAAACCTACAAGAGTTACAGAGACTAGTGTTTCCCTACTTGACCACATCTGGACCAACACCATATCCCCTTTAAAATCAGGCATAATTACAGATAATACCACAGACCACTACCCTACTTTTCTCATAACAACTCTTGGTAAATTACCCCAAGACACTACTAAAGTCACCTTCAGACTTCACAATGAGGCAGCCATTAATAACTTCACAACAGCAGTAGCAAACATTGACTGGCACACTGAGCTAGAAATCTATACAGATATTGACGAATGTATTAATAATTTTCTAAAAAAGACCCAATACCTCTATAACAAGCACTGCCCTAAAAAAACTAAACAGATGACAGCTAAGAGACTGAACAGTCCCTGGCTAACACCCAGCATTCTCAAATCCATAAATACAAAACACCGATATGAAAAACAGTACAGAATGGGTCACATAACCAGAGACCAAACAAAACGTTACTCGTCAATCCTAACCAGCCTGATAAGAAGGGCAAAAAAATTGTATTATGAGAACAGATTATCCAACTTACGAGGTGATATAAAAAAGACCTGGAAAACCCTATCAGAAATTCTAGGAACAAAAAAGATATCACGAAATAGCGAAATAAAATTAGCAAAATCAGATGAACCCCAACTCCCACCAACAGAAACAGCAAACAGACTCAATGACTTCTTCTCCACTATAGGACAAAACCTTGCCAATAAAATCCCAAGCTCAGATACCCCACCAAATGACTACCTCACCGGCAACTACCCGAACACACTGTTCCTAGCTCCGACTAACCCATACGAAGTCTCCCTTATTATCAACACACTAAAAAACAAGGCAGGAGATTTAAATACCTTACCACCCTTTATATACAAAAAAGTGTCACAAGTGCTATCACCAATCATTGCAACACTCTTTAACAAATCCATTGAATCCTCCACCTTCCCAACAGTACTCAAAATAGCAAGGGTCACCCCGATCCACAAAGGAGGAGACCAAACAGAGTTGAATAACTATAGGCCAATATCCAACTTACACCCTCTCTCAAAAATCTTTGAAAAATTAATTCATAAACGAATCTACTCCTACCTTATCTCCCAAAACATACTCAACCCCTGCCAATTTGGATTCAGGCCAAATAAAAATACTAATGATGCTATTATACACATGCTAGAACATATATACACTGCAATAGAGAAAAAAGAAGTCCCACTGGGGATCTTCATTGACTTACGTAAAGCTTTTGATACAGTTAACCATGACTTGCTCCACGTAAAATTGTCACACTATGGTATAAGAGGGCACTCCCTCAACTACCTCAAGTCTTACCTCAGCAACAGAAGCCAATATGTGTATGCAAATGGGGCAAACTCTTCTGCACAACCAATTACAGTTGGTGTCCCACAGGGAAGTGTCCTTGGCCCTCTTCTCTTTCTCCTATACATAAATGACCTACCAAATGCTTCGCAATTACTCAAACCCACACTATTTGCAGATGACACTACATACGTCTTCTCCCACCCGAGCCCAGTCACGCTAGCCAATACTGTAAATACCGAATTACAGAAAATATCTACCTGGATGAGGACTAACAAACTTACACTAAACATTGACAAAACCTACTTCATTCAGTTTGGTAACAGAGCTACAGATGTCCCTCTTAACATAATGATAAACGGATCACCTATCACAAAGCTAACAGAGGGAAAATTCCTAGGAATCCACCTTGATAATAGACTCAAATTTCATACACATATACAACAAATTTCTAAGAAAATTTCCAAGACTGTAGGCATACTATCGAAGATACGGTACTATGTTCCACAGTCAGCCCTCCTGGCCCTATATCACTCTCTTATTTACCCCTATCTCACCTATGGAATTTGTGCATGGGGCTCAACAACAAGTAACCATCTCAGACCACTAATTACCCAACAAAAGGCTGCAGTTAGAATGATAACAAATTCTCACTATAGGCAGCACACTCCACCAATATTCAATACACTAAACCTACTCACCATACAAAACATCCATACTTATTACTGCACCTATTACATACATAGAACACTTAACTCTGATATTAACCCTCCCCTCAAACATCTCCTTGCCAACCTCAACAGAACACATGACCATAACACAAGGCACAGATCACTCTTTGATGTACCTCGTGTCCATCTCACGCTATGCAAAAACTCAATGCACATAAAAGGCCCTAAAATCTGGAATTCATTACCTGTAAATATAAAAGAAACACTACCTTTTTATAAATTCAAGTCTCTTCTCAAAGATCACTTACTCACCCAAAACCAAATAAATACTGAATAACTGAACCTTATAAATTGTATATCTTAAATGTTTCTCACAATTATATCACATAAATGTTAAACCTAAAACCCAATCTAACTTTATTATTTTTTAAATACACTACCTAACAGAATACTCCATTCTACTGAATGTACAACAATGCATACAACCATATGACCTGTCTTTGTAATACTCACTCGTGCTTTATAGTAATCTGTTTACATTAAAGTTTTATCACTGATATCATCATTGCTTAGTTAATCTTAAGTTAATTTTAAGCCAGCCCGTAATGCTATGCATAGTATAAGTGGCTTTGGCATGCTGCTCTTATCTGTATTTTTTGTACCTCTGTATGTGTGCTCAAATTTCTAAATAAATAAATAAATAAATAAATAAATAAATACACAAACACCTAGGGTAGTAGTCCCCCAAAGACCCCAGTGGAAATAAATCAATTTGACTCTTCTTTTGGTTATCCTAGGTAATTTACACTATGTATGATAATTGTACTTATGTGTACCTGTACCAAAATAAACATACAAGGTAGTTAAATGTATGTTTAGGGCCGCACTTTGAAGCAGAAGGTAAATTAACGTATTAGCTTCATTGACATATCAGTAACTTTAAGTATTCCCTTATAAACTAAAAGACCGAACCAAAGTTAGTGCAGCTCTTCTAAAAATTACTTATTATCTAAATAACCATAATTTTCAATAATTAATTAACATAAGTGTAACACAATTTATCTTTGGTAATTATATACTTTAGCTGCCCATGTTTCAGTTTAATTATGGGTTATTATGTAACTTCTCCTATATTAGGTGGGTTGTGCAATGGAGACATTTTATTTTGGGCTTATGAGAGGAAATTTTTTTTGTGTGTGTGGTGCCAAAAAATGAAAAAGAAGCCCTATATAACCTCACCTCACCTAGATTTTGAGTTAAATTTTAGGTTAGGTTAGATTGGATTAAATATAGAATTTTTTGTGACCAAAAATTGGATTAAATATAGATTTTTTTGTGACCAAAAATTGGATTAAATATAGATTTTTTTGTGACCAAAAATAAGCTTTGGTAAATATTGTGTTTAGGGGCTCCATTGAGTTTCACAAGAATTCAATAGTTCAATGGTTGATCAGGCTCTGATCCACCAGGAGGCCTGGTCACAGACCGGGTCGCGGGGGTGTTGACCCCCGGAACTCTCTCCAGGTAAACTCCAGGTATTGGTTGGTTTGTGCAATGTAGCTAATTTTATTTTGTCTAAATTGGAAAAACAAAGATTCTGGATATTTTTTGTCTCAAGAAGAGATATTTAAAACGACTTTTATTTAACTATTGAAACAAATTTACCCAGCCCAATCCAGGACATACTTAGGAATCAGATCTCAAATGTTGGAATTGTTTGCCTCGCCAGACCAGCGAGTCATGCACTGATTGGCATGGTGTATATTTTACCATATACAGTGCATTGTACCTTTTAAAAATCATTATGTAATTTTTTTTTCAACATACCGGTTGTTTCCCACCAAGGCAGGGCGACTCAATAAAGAAGAAATCTGTAAAGTTTTTCTAATTTTGCATTTAGTAATACAATAACTAATATTTTCCCATCACCTCCCCCCCCAAAAATCACAAAGAAATAACTGTTTTCCTGGGCTTTGGATTGATTGCTTGTGTTATAGAAATGAAAATAAAAGATTAATTTGTAGGGTGCCCCCTGAAGTCAGCAACAGTTCAATTTAGCCTAATTTTTTCCCCATAAGCCAAAATTATAGCTGTCTCTTTTGCACAGTCTTATTTTAATATTGTAGGGTTTTCATTATAAAAAACACAGCAGCTAAAATATTCACTCTATATTTTCAGTCATATTTTATTATCTTGAAAGAATAATGAGACCTAGCATAAAACAGCTAAATCACATAAGAAAATAAGTTATAAATATATAATATAATGCAATTGAATATAACAGTTTTTTAATGTTCAGTCACATCTGAATTGATGTGACTGATAGATAATCAGATGTGATAGATAATCATAGCATGCACAACAACCAAATTTAGGTGAGTACTTCTTATTTACTTAATCTTGATTGCAGTTGCAGTTTAGTAAATAGAGCATGAACATTAAATTTAGTGTTTGTGCTCACATTCTTAAATTTTGTGCAAATGTTCATCAGTAAGTTTTGACCTTAGAATTTTCATCTTGTATACATAAAATTTATTCACAAATACATATGTTTTACCAAAGATTATGAACATTCCTACAGAAAATTTCTTTAGGTTTGGTCTTGAAATATGATGATTGACATAAACTGCAAGTTGTCATTTTCATGTCATGTATGGCTACCCCTTCATGGGTGGGTGCCTTGATGATGGTCAAGGGATCTTAATCACAGGAGTTTAAGTTATACTCTCCTTTCTTGGATTAAATATGATTACCTTTTATTCCCAGGTGCTTTATAACACCTGTGGGTTGGGCATTTCCCAATAAATACTATATAATATTAATCTTCTCATGCTTGTCTACCTACCTTCAAAATAAAGTATACAGTATTGGTATTGAAAATGTACCATGTTTAACTGAGAATAACAGTCCTTGATGATGCACTGACTATCTTGAGTGGCTAACCCTCTGGGTTAAAAATCCTAACAAATCATATCTTAACCCTTTGAGGGTCCATGCCATTGTTCTACGGGTTTAAAGCCAGGATCTGTGCCATAGTACTATGTGATGAGCTCAGCTCATTCAAATAAGCTGTGAGCAGTAAATATGGGCCTAGATATGAGAGAATGCATCTATGTGGTAAGTGTGCACCATATAAAAAATCCTGCAGCTCACAGCATATAATGAGAAAAAAAAAGTGACTATGTTTTTGGTTTAAAACAGCAACTTTGCAGTGTATTTTCATGTGGTTTTCATGGATGTATTCACGATTTTGTGGTCTCATTTGATAGAATTGATTACAGAAATAGAGATGATTTTGATTGGTTTTAGGATGGGAAGTACCTTGAAATTGAACTCAAAGTAGCAGAAATGATTGATTTTTGCTGATGTTCAAGAGTAAACAAACCACATCACGCATCCAGTACACATCAACTGTGGGCCTAATATGCATTTACTAATGCACTGATAATATTTATACATGTATTACACTATTGCATTACAGTAAATCTTCTATTTTTGGGAGTGAATAAAACTTCATTGTGTGAATAAAAAATAAAAATGGAATTCATGTGTAAAGCCTGGAAATGTAATTAATGAACAGAGAAAAATGTTATTTTAGTGCCAGGAATGTCTGTATTGATTATTCAGGACCCTGTTTTGAAATTAGAATATTTTGAAATTTATGTGAAATTGGCCAAATTACCAATTTCTGATCACTTTATTGAGTAGTTGAAATAGGGGATTGGCTGTTTCTTGTGCTCAGTCGATAAAATAGAAGGCATACTAGTGAAATAGCTAAGAATTTGATCGACTGGAGCAATGTAATTGGCCTAAAATAGGCGTCAAAATGGGCAAAATTGCCAATGTGTAAATACCGCTCACAATGCAAATTTCACGATAACGTAATTTCATAAATTTTCCGTCAGATTTCGTACTTTTGGAAAAAGATTCTCTTAAATATCATAATAAAAGATATATTTTTTTTTAAATTCTTGGACCCTGTGGACAAAGCTTAGATCTATGGCTTGGACCCTCAAAGGGTTAAGTAAGATTTTATTATATGAATGTTTATCAGAGTTTTTATCATTAAGTATATATATATATACGTATATATTTTTATTTTTTTTATCCATGTAGCATAATGCTGGTAGATCTTAGTTCAGGATGACCTAAAAATTTATATTGTACTGTATTTCTTATTCCAGTCAATATGTCGGATGGACAAGATAGCAATGAGGGAGCCAGGGATAATAGGCCACGGAACCTGCAAGGGCTCCTAAACTTCTGTACGGAAATAACGGCAAGAGAAGATACAACAGGACCTTCACGGTTTCAAGGAATGGATCCTGAGGTAGGCAAAGTATTACAGGTATGTATGTGATGTTTATACAGTATCCATATACTATATGAACTTTTGTTTTTTTCAACAAGTCGTCCATCTCCCACTGAGGCAGGGTGACCCAAAAAGAAAGAAAATCCCCCCCAAAAAATACTTTCATCATCATTCACTCACACATAATCACTGTCTTTGCAGAGGCACCCAGATACAACAGTTTAGAGCATATATAACATACCCCTCCAAACTGCCAATATCCCAAACCCCTCCTTTAAAGTGCAGGCATTGTACTGCCCATTTCCAGTACTCAAGTCCGGCTATATAAAAATACATGTAACCAGTTTCCTTGAATCCCTTCACTAAATATTACCCTGCTCACACTCCACCAGCTCATCAGGTCCCACAAACCATTTGTCTCCATTCACTCCTATCTAACACGCTCACACATGCTTGCTGGAAGTCCAAGCCCCTCACCCACAAAACCTCCTTTACCCCCTCCCTCCAACCTTTTCGAGGACGACTCCTAATCCACCTTCCTTCACCTACAGATTTGTACATTCTCCATTCACTAAATGACCAAACCACCTCAACAACCCCTCTTCAGCCCTCTGACTAATACTTTTAGTAACTCCACACCTCCTCCTAATTTCCACACTTCGAATTCTCTGCATAATATTTACACCAAACATTGCCCTTAGATAGGACATCTCCACTGCCTCCAGCTGCCTCCTTGCTGCAGCATTTGCAACCCAAGCTTCACACCCATAGATGAGTGTTGGTACCACTATACTTTCGTACAGTCCCTTCTTTGCCTCCATGGATAACGTAAATGAATGTATGTGAACATGTCAATAAAAATTTGAAAATATGTATGTGAGTACAGTATGAATGTATCCAGTATAATACAGTACATCATTTATGCAACCTATCCTCCTAAACTAATGTTGGTTTTTACAATAATTTATACTCTTGGTGTATGTAATTAGTCAGATGGTACTTTAATAATGTTAAACTTAAGTTCATCCATCCTGATGCATTAATTTCAATATCCCTCTTAACTGTTTCACTTGTAATGGGTATGTCCCTCTGTTCATTTTTAGATTTTTGCATCACATATATCTGATGTTTGGGAGCAAGGGGCTAGTAACCTCTTCTCCTGTATATATTACTAAATGTAAAAGGAGAAACTTTCGTTTTTCCTTTTGGGCCACCCCGCCTCGGTGGGATACGGCCGGTGTGTTGAAAGAAAGAAATATCTGATGTTTCCATAATAATAATTTGTGCCATTTTTAACTTTTCAGCGTCGATCTTTTCTGGAGGAAGCTCTAAATTCAATGACAGTGGATGTGGTCAAGAGGTTGGCAGATGCTCTGAAAGCACTATGCAGTGAATCTGTAACAATGCCTGGTGAAGATGTCACAGAGCAAGAGAGAGCCATAGAGATCATTGAGGAATATGTTGATGACCTTAATCATGCTGAAGGTAGGTAATGGTGTTTAGTCATACAGTGTAATACCATTATTCAGTGCAGTAGTATTTCATAATTTTCATGTTCCATTTATGCTCCTAGGAGGAACACACAAGTTTTCATTTTCATATTTTTATTCAGTTTACTCTGCTTCCATAATTCTTGTTTTGCTGTATTCTAAATGGCTTTATATTCACTGTTTGACCATTTACCCTGCTCTAACTGTTAACACTGTTAAATTCATAGCAGAGCCTTTGACAGATATTATTAATTGACTTTCCTTGTCAAGAGTTTCCAAATACGTAATTACAATGTTTCTATTCAAGAATGTAGCATTGCACTTTATCAGTAAAATGGTGCTTGGTAAGGCAGCATGCAAACTTTCCAGTGATGACATAGGCAGATAGATAGCAACCATCCTAGGAAGTAGTACAGTACTACTGACCTTTCAAATGAATGCAAAATGCAACCTTTTTAAAAGTTTTGAGCCTTGGTGGGATTGCTGGTCTTTTCTCCTATTCTCTATAAATTCATTAAATTCTCACTAACATTTCTGTAATATAATCTATGTAATTTTATAGTTTTTTTTTTTTTTTTTTTAACAAGTCGGCCATCTCCCACCGAGGCAGGGTGACCCAAAAAGAAAATACTTTCATCATCATTCAACACTTTCACCTCACTCACACATAATCACTGTTTTTGCAGAGGTGCTCAGAACACAATGTTAAATCTGCCTGAAATGTATGATAGAAAAATATATAATGAAATACCATGTAATGCCATCGATAATGAACCTTATTAATGCTGGTTTTCTGATGTCCACTTACCAAGTGATTTGAGTACTTATCTAACCACTTATACATTGGTTGGGTTTTTTTTAGGTTTATTTAGATTTAAGTAAATTTTGGCTTATTTATGTTAAATTAGGCTAAAGTACATGACATATTCAGTTTTAGATAAAATGACAATGATTTCAGGTGTGTGTGGCCTATTGTTTCACCTTTCATGATGTGCCATTTTACTTATTATCTACAGTCAAATTAGTAATTATTTAAAAAAAATTGTAATTTACTATTAATGCAGTATGTTTTTTTTCAACAAATATTTTAAATTGAGCTATATTCAGGACAGAAATGCAACTTTGTATGTGTACACTTGACTGTGGTGGGTGTTGTTCGCAAAGGATTTAGGCTGATGAAAGTAACTATTGATGCGTATTTTTGTATTTTTCAGACCTCCAAAAACTAGGCGGTTTTCCCATTTTGATGAAATGCTTGGATTCCCCTCACACATCACTTCGTACTGGTGCTGCTGGTTTGATTGGAGATATATGTCAAAATTACTTAAATTGTCAAGAAAATATGCTGTCACTAAACATTATGCCCGTACTGCTTCATATGATAGACACAGATGAGGATAACCAAGCAAGAGTCAAGGCTATGTATGCTGTATCATGTAAGTTAATTTAGGTTGTGGGTCAACATTAAATATTTTTTTTATTAACACATCAAACATTTCCCACCAAGGCAGGGTGGCCCGAAAAAAAAAAAACTTCAATCGTCACTCACTTCATCACTGTCTTGCCAAAAGCAAAACAGTGATATCTCTGTGGTATCTCTGTGGAAGGTAAGCATGCCAAATATATTCATCATCTTTTAATTTGTTATTCCATTTGATTTTAGTGGATGTTTAGAATTTCTGTCTATACAAGATGCAGTACTGTACTCTATATTTTGATGGCATGTGCCACAAATTCATAATTTTGATTTGTTAGCAACTTAAAGAGTAAAGTTCTCAATGTATTATTCAGAGGCTTAAATATTAAGTATGTAGTAGGTAGTAGGTTGGTAGACAGCAGCCACCCATGGAGGTACTACCATCCTGCCAAGTGAGTGTAAAATGGAAGCCTGTAATTGTTGTACATGATGGTAGGATTCCTGGTGTCTTTTTTCTGTCTCATAAACTTGCAAGGTTTCAGGTACGTCTTGCTACTTCTACTTACACTTAGGTCACACTACACATAAATGTACAAGCATATATATACACACCCCTCTGGGTTTTCTTCTATTTTTCTTACTAGTTCTTGTTCTTATTTATTTCCTCTTACCTCCATGGGGAAGTGGAACAATTCTTCCTCTGTAAGCCATGCGTGTCGTAAGAGGCGACTAAAATGCCGGGAGCAAGGGGCTAGTAACCCCTTCTCCTGTATATTTACTAAATTTAAAAGGAGAAACTTTCGTTTCTCCTTTTGGGCCACCCCACCTCAGTGGGATACGGCCGGTGTGTTGAAAGAAGGAAAGAAACTTGCTAGTTTTAAAATATGTCTTGCTACTTCTACTTACACTTAGGTCACACTACACATGCATGTACAAGCATATATATACACACCTCTCTGGGTTTTCTTCTATTTTCTTACTAGTTCTTGTTCTTGTTTATCTCCTCTTATCTCCATGGGGAAGTGGAACAGAATTCTTCCTCCATAAGTCATGCTTGTCGTAAGAGGTGACTGAAATGACGGGAGCAAGGGACTAGTAACCCCTTCTGTATACATTATCAGAGTTAAAAAGAGAAACTTTTGTTTTTATTTTTGGGCCACCCTGCTTTGGTGGGATATGGCCAGTTTGTTGAAAGAAATGAAAGAAAAAGAGAAACTTTTGTTTTTCTTTCTGGGACCCCCTGCCTTCGTGGGATGTGGTTGGTTTGTTGAAAGAAGGAGAAGAAAAATACTGTATTAAGTTATGCTTTATTTGAAAATGTGGAAATCACTGAAAGAAAAAAATACTGTAATTTCTGCTGAGACTGAAATTTTGCTTATAAATTAAATACCACTACTTGGATGCCATGCATTACATTCATTATTAGAGTGCAAGTATGTATGGTATACATTTTTTTTTCATCCAAAACTCATTTAGTTACAAACTACAGTAGCATAAACCTACCCAACCAAAGCTTAGCATAAATTTACTTAGTATGGCTGTATGAACATCATTAAATATGATACACCCTGCCTCGATGGGAGATGGCCGACTTATTAAAAAAAAAAAAAAACTTACAGTATATGAATACTGTATTTCAGGTTGGTCAGAATTTAAGAGGCAGGACCAAAAATTGAAACTCACTCCCTGTAAGCTAAAATAATGTATAGGTAGTCATACACAAATACTCTGTTTTTAAATGTATTAATATTCTTTTCATTTTTGGAAGGTCTTATTCGACACTGCCCTAAAGGAGAAGAGCAGTTTCTTAAAACCGATGGTTTATCATACTTAATGCGTGCAATGCAATCAGATGTGGAAAAATTGGTCGTTAAATCTGCATTTATTTTAACCAACTTCTTTAGAAAGAATGATTCACACAAGGGTAAGTCCATAATCATACTTAGTTAATTAATAACAGTAGTTAAATAAACCATGGAAAGGGTGGGGTTTAAACCCATGGCAGGTGAGTCGTAAAACTCCAGGCCACTGACATGGAGTTTTACGACTCACTTGCCATAAGTTCAAGCCCCACCCATTCTGTGGTTTCTTTGTAATCATGTTGTGATTTTGTGAGTCAATAATAGTTAGTAGGTTTCTTTATCTTAGGGAAAAATATTTTCTTCAATTTTGTAAAACCTTTAAAGAAGAAATAATATGAAGATTGAAATTTTTCTAAATTGTTTTCTTGTATAAAATATTTCACAAATCTTTATTGTAAAATTGAGTAACATTAATTGATTAAATTATAAACTTACAAATTTTAATTCTTAGCTTTCCAATAGCTCAAAAATACTTGCATAGTAACATGAATTTTAGAAATTATAAAACCTACTATCCTTGGTAGCAAACTAAGGAGGAAGCAGTTAATAAAATATAGGTACAGTTTGTATTCATGTTGGGTGTTTCAGAGATTAAAAAATACATGTACTGCCATTTGCATGCAAAATAAACAGTATAAAATTAAAAGGAAGTGTTTAGAGTAAATAAAGTGAAGATGGTACAGAAAGTTACTGGGGATAAGAACATTACAGCTGGATGTTTTGCACTTCAGAGTGAATTAGCATAATCAGTGCTACTTACTTAAAAAAGTTTGGAGGCTGTGCTTTTTATTTTTTGTACAAGTTACTTATTGCATTTGTCACTTACTTTACATACAGTATAACTTAAGGTCATTTTTTTTTTTCAGCCACAGCACTTTCAATGGGATTTGTTGAGCAGTTGTTGACACTACTGAGCAATGAAAACTCTGATGATATTTCCCGAGAACATTGTACAGCAGCTCTCCTTAATTTGGCATCCTCTTATCCCCCTGCCCTAGCTGAGTGCCTGAGACCAGAACTGAATGTTTCACAGATTTTGACATCTAGATTAGAAGATATCAAAGGCAAAGAAGAACTGGAAGTAAGGTTTACTTTTTAAGCACAATACTGTATACTGTATTTGAACACTGATTCATATATTTTATCCATGCTTTATAAACGTGTAGTATATGAATATTACATTTTCAGTATTGATTGTTGAACACTACACAGACATACATAAATGATGTACAGTATTTTTAATATCATCAGTTAAAATAATTTTTTTTTTTTTTTTTTTTTTTTTTTTTTTTTTTTTTTTTTTTTTTTTTTTATTTAAAATAAATATTGTATATTAAATGGTGCAGGGTATAAATTAACAATATTTTATAAGTGAATACAGGTGAAAATTGGAGAATTTAATAGCTTTTGTGACAAGACTAGATAACGGTAATTCAGCAAAGGAACCAGTAATAATGAGATTGTGGATTTAGTTAAGGTTATGAATTATTTTACAATGCTTGCATTGAATGAGATATTATTGTCTGAAGAGTGAGTCTTTACCACTAAAAAAAAAAAAGTTATAAAATTGCAAGTTTTATTCAGAAATTTTTACTCACAAATGTTTTGCACAAATATGCTTTAGAGAAAAAAATGTGATATCCGAATTTCATGTATTGGATTTAATGTTTAAGCTGAATGATTTCCAAGTCAAGAGAAAGCTTTAATGTTGACAAATAACGGTTCTGCATGAAAGTAAGACCTAAGTTGGAGTTCTTGGGAAACTGTAACTACATTTTCTTTATTATGGAGCATTACTGCTGTGTTCTGTAATAACTCCAAGGGAGGCGGCAACTCAGAAAATTAATCGATATAGTACAGTGGACCCTCGACCAATGATGGCATCTGACTAGCAATACATTTTAACGCAAAAATTTTGCCTCGACTAGTGCTAAAAAGCTCGACCAACGCTATTCGTTCCGTTCGAGACGCGTCCACTTGTGGCCAGTGTTTACAAGCCAGCCAGCCACCGCGGTCCCATCCAAACATACAATCAGAACAATTCATATTATCACAGCGTTTTTAGTGATTGCTCCTGCAAAATAAGTCACCATGGGCCCCAAGAAAGCTTCTAGTGCCAACCCTACAGCAAAAAGGGTGAGAATTACTATGGATATGAAGAGAGATCATTGCTAAGGGGTTGGAGGTTAGTGGGGAGGATGTGGAAGAATTGGTGGAGGACGACAATGATGAACTAACCACTGATGAGCTGCAAGATCATCTTCAACAGCAAGAGGCCAGACCTGAGGAAACTGCTCAGGAGGAGGGGATAGAGAAATTGAGGAAGTTGCCTACTTCAAAGATTAAGGAAATGCGTGCAATGTGGCTTAAAGTGCAAACCTTTTTTGATGAAAATCACCCTGACACAGCTACTGCAACCCATGTTGGCAACCTGTACACTGACAATGTTATGGCCCATTTTAGGAAAGTCTTAAAGGAACAGGAGGTACAGAGCTCTATAGACAGATATGTTGTGCGACAGAGGTCCAGTGACTCTCAAGCTGGTCCTAGTGGCATTAACCCTTTGAGGGTTTCGGCTGTACTAGTACGGCTTATGACCCAGGGTTTTTGATGTACTAGTACGCCTAAATTCTAGCGCCCTCAAATCTAGTGGGAGAAAGCTGGTAGGCATACATATGAAAGAATGGGTCTATGTGGTCAGTGTGCTCAGTATAAAAAAAATTCTGCAGCACACAGTGCATAATGAGAAAAAAAAAACTTTGACCATGTTTTTGGAATAAAACAAAGACTTTGCACTGTATTTTCGTATGGTATTTATTGTTGTATTCTAGTTTTCTTGGTCTCATTTTATAGAATGGAAGACATATTACAGAAATTGAGATGATTTTGACTGGTTTTACAAGGAAAAGTACCTTGAAATTGAGCTCAAAGTAGCAGAAATGTTCAATTTTTACCAAAGTTCAAAAGTAAACAAATCATGCCAAGCGTCCAATACACGTCAACTGGTGAGTCTAATATTCTTTCACAAGTGCGCTGATATTATTTATACCATTTCTACACTAATGCAGCAGTCTGCATAACAGTAAATCTTCTATTTTTTGTAAGAATAAAAATTGAAAGTGGAAAGCCAAAGAAATATAAGAGGGGCCTGGGGATGTGACTAACGAACAGAGGAAATGTTATTTTAGTGCCAGGAATGTCTTTCTTGTTTATTCTGGACCCTATTTGGAAATTGGCATTTTTTGAAATTTGTGTGAAATTGGCAAAATTGCTAAATTCTGACCACTGTATTGGCTAGTTGAAATCACTAAATGGGTGGTTTCTTGTACTCATTCAATAGAAAAAATGGAGTTCTAGAGAAATAGTTATGATTTTTGTTGCCTAGTACACTGGAATTGGCCGAAAATAGGGCTCAAAGTGGGCAAAATCGCCGATGCGTAAACATCGTTGAGGCCGCTAACTTCGCGAGAGCATAATTCCGTAAGTTTTCCATCAAATTTCATACTTTTGGTGTCATTATGATCGGGAAAAGATTCTCTATCTTTTAATAAGAAATTTTTTTTTTTTTTTTTTTTTTTAAATTTGGCCGACCCTGAGAACAAGTCTCGGGGAGGGTCTGTTGACCCTCAAAGGGTTAAAAGAAGAAGGGAAGTAACCCCGGAAAAGGACTTGACACTTCAAGTCCTAATGGAAGGGGATTCCCCTTCTAAACACTAACAGCATCCACACACTCCCCTCCTCCCATCCCATCAGTCATCACCAGATCTTCAATAAAGGTAAGTGTCATGTAATTGTACACGTCTTTTTCAGTTTGTGTGTATTAAAATTAATATTTCATGTGGTAAAAAATTCTTTTTTCAATACTTTGGGGTGTCAGGAACGGATAAATTTGATTTCCATTATTTCTTATGGGGAAAATTAACTCGACTAACGATGAGCTCTCAGAAACGGATAAATATCGTTGGTCGAGGGTCCACTGTATATATGTGATATGATACTGATATAGGTTGTGAATGCTGCAGTGAGAAAGAGGCTGGAGACAGTGGAGATGTCGTGTGTAAGGGCAATGTGTGGTGTAAATATTATGCAGAGAATTCATAGTGTGGAAATTAGGAGGAGGTGTGGGGTTACTAAAAGTATTATTCAAAAGGCTGAAGAGGGGGTTATTGAGGTGATTTGGTTTAGAGAGGATAGAGCAAAATAGGTTGACTTGGAGGGTGTATAAATCTGTAGTGGAGGGAAGGAGGATAGAAGGAAGAAGTAAAAGAGGTTTTGTGTGCAGGAGGCCTGGACATGAAGCAGGTATGAATGAGCATGTTAGATAGGAATGAATGGAGACAAATGGTTTTTGAGACCCGATGAGCTGTTGGAGTGTAAGCAAGGTAATATTTTGTGAAGGGAATCAGAGAAACCAGTTAGCCGGTCTTGAATCCTGGTGGTGGGAAGTACAATACCTGCACTTTAAGGGAGGGTTTGGGGTGTTAACTGTTTGGAGTGACATATAAACTGTCATATCTGGGTGCCTCTGCAAAGACAGCAGGGGGTCGAAATACAGTAGACCCCTGGTTTGCGATGGCACCAGTATCCGATAAATCCGGTATTCGATACATTTTAACACAAAAATTTTGCCTCAGTTCACGTTAAAAAACCCGGTATACGCGATTCGTCCGAGACGTGTCCACGTGTAGCCTGAACTGCCCCGTGTGTGCCAGTGTTTACAAGCCAGCCAGTGTGCTCGCATCTAAGGATACATTCGGTACATTCCATATTATCACAGTGTTTTTAGTGCTTGTTTCTGCAAAATAAGTCACCATGGGCCCCAAGAAAGCTTCTAGTGCCAACCCTTCGAGAAAAAGGGTGCTAATGACTATTGAAATGAAGAAAGAGATAATTGCAAAGTAAAAAAGTGGAGTGCATGTGTTGGAGCTGGCCAGGTTGTATACAAAACCCCAGTCACCCATTGCTACACAAATAACCCGCACATAAAAGAGAGAAGCTTACGACGACGTTTCGGTCTGACTTGGACCATTGACAAAGTTCCTTCCAGCAGAAATTTCCACTCTTCATAATTCGTTCTCCCGTCTTGGCTACCCTTCCCATTTCATAGACTCTGCCCTCTCATGTGCTAAACGCAATTTCTTCTCTCCCAAACTCTTTACTCATGGGAACTCTTCTATCCTCTGCCTTCCCTACATTTCCGGTCTTTCTAATCTCAACAATTCTCTCCGTCCCTTAGACATTAAGCTTACCTTCCGCCAGACTAACACTCTTCGCACTAATCTCGTTCATACCTCTCCTCCCTCTACAGATGTTCCTGGTGTCTACTCTATTTCTTGCTCCTCCTGTCCTCTTCAATACTTCGGAGAAACTGGTCGATCTCTTTCTGACAGACTTAGGGAGCACAAAAATAGTGTTAGGCTTGCCGACACTAACAATGCTCTTTTCTGTCACGTCAGAGATCATAGCCATCCTATTGACTGGTCTTCTGCTAAAACTGTCTTCCCTACTTCCAACTCGAACAGTCGCCGTCTAGTTGAATCCTCTCTAATACACAACTTTCCTTGTATGAACCTTAGCCCTGGCTTCGTCTCTGTAGATGACTTCCTCTCCCACTACATTGTAAAATGCTCCAAACTTCAGAACACCCATGACTTAACCTGAATCCTCACTTTTTCTTTTTCTTTTTCTTCTTCCTCTTCCCCTTTCCTCTCTCCTTTTCTCCTCTGGGTTGTCTTTCTCTCTCCTGTCTCGTGTTTCTGTTCCTTCTTCATTTATTTTATTTCACCACTTCCCCTTTCACGCACCTCTGTGCGCTTGCTCTCCCTCTGTGGGTATCTAGCTCTCTTGCAGTGCTCCCCTTCCTTTGTATTTGACTGGCTCGTCTTCCTTATTTCCCACTTCTTCCACTACCACTACTACTACCTCTTCTTCTTCTATTACAACTACTGTTGAAATTAAGACACATGTGCGGCGTCTGGTTGTCTTTGTTGTGGACGTTTCGCCATCCAGTGGCTGGCTGGATGGCGAAACGTCTATGATGGGGATGCCCGGGCATTGTGCATGTGTCTTAATTTCATCCTGTCGGTATTATATACAATTCTTGTACTACTACTACTACTACTACCACCTCTTCCTGCCTATATATAGCCGTCCTGCTCCACCTCTGTTAGTGTGACTTTGTCAATGGTCCAAGTCGGACCGAAACGTCGTCGTAAGCTTCTCTCTTTTATGTGCGGGTTATTTGTGTATTGTTCCAGTCACGGTATTGTGCCTTTTTGTTATTTACCCATTGCTACTATAGTGACCAGGAAAACGGCAATCAAGGAAGCTGTTGTTGCAATAGGTGCAACTGTGATTAGTGGCATTAAAAGAAGAAGGGAAGTAACCCGGAAAAGGACTTGCTACCTCAAGTTCTAATGGAAGGGGATTCCCCTTCTAAACAATAAGTTCGACACTCTCCCCTCCCATCCCGTCAGTCATCACCAGATCTTCAATAAAGGTAAGTGTCATGTATTCTATTGTTAGTAGAGTACTACTACAAACTGTGCATGTCTTCTTCAGTTTGTGTGCATTAAACTTAATATTTCATGTAGTAAAATTATTTTTTTTCATTCTTTTGGGTGTCTTGCATGGATTAATTTGATTTCCATTATTTCTTATGGGGAAAATTGATTCGCTTCTCGATAATTTTGGTTTACGATGAGCTCTCAGGAACGGATTAATATCGCAAACCGGGGGTCCACTGTATACAGATCCAATAATTTCCTGAGTTTCTGTTTCCATGTGGGCTATTATTGAGAACTGACAAGTATTCATTACATTTTCTTTAGTTATTCATTCCTACTCTGTTTATAATCAGTATTATTTATTAGCTTACAGAAAAAGAAAATTGTACAGGGTGAATATTTTATAACTGAAATTTCTCTCTTCAGGAGGAAGAAGGATACATCCAGGAGATGTTGGAGTTAATGAGACGAGGCAGTGCAGAATCTGAAGAAAATACTAACAGATAATAAGAAGAAACTAACATTATTGTTCATGATTTAATACTATTTAGTAACCCATATGTGGTTGCTTCATGACAAGTATATTTGTTGATGCATTGTTTATTTATTTAAGGTATCTTTTATTAGTAATTTTAATTGTACATTAATGCATATTTAAAAATAGTGCAGTCCTAAAAAACTGTATTACAAAAATTCTCATATTTCATAAAAACATAGGTCATCTATGAAAATACAGTGGACCCCCGGTTAACGATATTTTTTCACTCCAGAAGTATGTTCAGGTGCCAGTACTGACCGAATTTGTTCCCATAAGGAATATTGTGAAGTAGATTAGTCCATTTCAGACCCCCAAACATACACGTACAAACGCACTTACATAAATACACTTACATAATTGGTCGCATTCGGAGGTGATCGTTATGCGGGGGTCCACTGTATTTCAATTACACTTGAAAATGAAAACTTCTACATTGAATGGTATATAGAAAATTTGCTGCTTTATCTAAAAATTATGAAAGACTATTTTTATTATGGTGCTATAATTGTGGGTTTCTAAAAGTATTTAAAAAAGTATTAAAAAAAGGCATTGCAATAAATGTACGTACTTTATGTTGCTTGAATATTAAATTTCACTTTGTGTGAATGCACTTAATTACAGTCACACTTTGTTAGCCTGATCATCTTGCTTATCAGCTTTATTTCAGCTTTACAGGCTTTGCAATGCAGTAATAAAATATGTTATCAGTGTCTCATAATGCTTTAGGAGCCTAATCTTTATTAATGGAGACATTTGTCTTCTTCAACACAACTGAATTTCTTCATACACATAGTTATGGAATAATAAAATTTAAATAAATAGATTAAACAAGTATCCTTATGAGTTTTATTCCATTTGTTGATAATCTTTCTTCTCTATAATACAGTTAAAGAAAGTAGATACTTTAAATATTTTTTGAAGAGTGCTAAACCTTATGAGTCATTTTTTCTGTGAGAGGTATGGTGAAGACTTGAATCTTCATCCACTTATAGTGAGACAACCAAGCCACCAAATTATTCTCTCCTAATTGTAAACCAGAATGTAGTGACCCAAAAAAAGAAGAGTTTATTGTTTCTTATTTTTCGGGCCCCTCAAGGGAAGTTCCTTGACGCTGGTGAGGGGCTCTTGATCTAGGGAATTGGATCTATGCTCTGGTTCCCAGAATTGAGTCTGAATACCTTCCATGCCCCCCCCCCCACATGCGCTGTATAATCCTACAGGTTTAGCAGTTCCCCATGATTATAATTAATTCTTTTTCAGGTCACCCTGCCTCGGTGGGAGGCAGTTGATGTGTTAAAAAATACTTAAAAAATTAATGGGTAGGCAGTTTTGAGGTGATCAAAATTTAATATAATGCTGTATCAACAAAATTAATTCAAAATTAAGAAAAATTGCATTGTACAGTAGCTCGTCAATTATCCAGCAATCATCATTGTGGAGAAAATTAGTGTAAAGTAGATACAGTGGAACCTTGGTTTTCGTCATTAATTCGTTCCAGAAAGTCTGACGAAAACTGAAGCAACGTTTCCCATAAGAAATAATGTAAATCCAATTAATCCGTTCCAGACACCCAAAAGTATTAACAAAAAATACATTTTATAGAGAATAACTATAGTTTTACATACAGAAAACAATGAGAAATAAATATAAAGAACTAATGAAATGGATAAATGAACATTTAATATCACTTTCACCTTTACTGACGACTCTTGTTGGCATATGGAAGACACGAGGAGGGCAGAGGGTATTGATTGGAAGGGGAATCCCCCTCCATAAGGACTTCAGGTATCAAGTCCCTATCACTGACGAAGGCACATTCTCCACTCTCTCTTCCTCCTTCTCTGAAGCAATTTCCTCAGCTGTGATCTGTTGCTGTTCTAGTTTTACACTCACTTGGCAGGACGGTAATACTTCCCTGGGCAGTTGCTGTCTTCCAACCTGCTACCTAAATTTTACCTTTTTATTCTTTAAAAATGAATGTACAAGACAAAGGTACCATAAATATAATTCTTTCTTTCAACACACCAGCTGTATCCCACCGAGGCAGGGTGGCCCAAAAGGAAAAACGAAAGTTTCTCCTTTTACATATAGTAACATGTACAGGAGAAGGGGTTACTAGCCCCTTGCTCCCGGCATTTTAGTCGCCTCTTACGACACGCATGGCTTACAGAGGAAGAATTCTGTTCCACTTCCCCATGGAGATAAGAGGAAATAAACAAGAACAAGAACTAGAAAGAAAATAGAAGAAAACCAAGAGGGGTATGTATGTATATATATGCTTGTACATGTATGTGTAGTGTGACCTAAGTGTAAGTAGAAATAGCAAGACGTACCTGAAACCTTGCATGTTCATGAGACAGAAAAATGGACACCAGCAATCCTACCATCATGTAAAACAATTACAGGCTTTCATTTTACACTCACTTGGCAGGACGGTAGTACCTCCCTGGGCGGTTGCTGTCTACCAACCTACTACCTAGGGTAAATATAATTATCCAATGTTATTGAAAATCTGGTGCATCTCCCTCCTGAAGGGGCTGGATAGTTTCTAAGTAAGAAAAACAGGCTTGCTTTTCATGAGTGTTTTCAACAAAATATATGAATTTAGCACCCTCTAGCAGTTTTAAAAGGTTGTTGGAGTCTGTGGAGACAAAGAACTTTGTCCTTGGAGGCAAAGAGGGGAATGTATGAGAGTATAGTTTTACCAACGCTCTTATATGGGTGTGAAGCGTGGGTGATGAATGTTGCAGCGAGGAGAAGGCTGGAGGCAGTGGAGATGTCATGTCTGAGGGCAATGTGTGGTGTGAATATAATGCAGAGAATTCGTAGTTTGGAAGTTAGGAGGAGGTGCGGGATTACCAAAACTGTTGTCCAGAGGGCTGAGGAAGGGTTGTTGAGGTGGTTCGGACATGTAGAGAGAATGGAGCGAAACAGAATGACTTCAAGAGTGTATCAGTCTGTAGTGGAAGGAAGGCGGGGTAGGGGTCGGCCTAGGAAGGGTTGGAGGGAGGGGGTCAAGGAGGTTTTGTGTGCGAGGGGCTTGGACTTCCAGCAGGCATGCGTGAGCGTGTTTGATAGGAGTGAATGGAGACAAATGGTTTTTAATACTTGACGTGCTGTTGGAGTGTGAGCAAAGTAACATTTATGAAGGGATTCAGGGAAACCGGCAGGCCGGACTTGAGTCCTGGAGATGGGAAGTACAGTGCCTGCACTCTGAAGGAGGGGTGTTAATGTTGCAGTTTAAAAACTGTAGTGTAAAGCACCCTTCTGGCAAGACAGTGATGGAGTGAATGATGGTGAAAGTTTTTCTTTTTCGGGCCACCCTGCCTTGGTGGGAATCGGCCGGTGTGATAATAAAAAAATAAAAAAAAAAAAATATTGAGGGATGGGTAGTGCAGGCAAAATAAAAAAAAATAGAGTTCAGTGAAAGCAGTCTTAAAATTTATATAAGTGTGATTTTGTTGACTGGGTCTCAAAAGTAAGACCAAGTTGGAGTTTGTGAATTACCTAGAATATGCAAAATTCTCTACTGTGTCCAGGTTTATACTTGTTGAATAACCTATACTGGTTTAGCATTGTTCATTTGTAATATGGACTCATGCCTCTGACAAGACAGTGATGGAGTGAATGATGGTGAAAGTGTTTCTTTTTCAGATCGCCCTGCCTCGGTGGGAGTGGACTACGTTGATAACCAAGAACTGGTGTCTAGTATGTGCCCAGTTCCAGGGTCCAGTTTGGATGATAGGTAAGACACATATGCAACAGTTAGGTATCTTTATTTTGAAACGTTTCTCCTACACAGTAGGCTTCTTCAGTCAAGTACAGAAAAGTTGATAGAAGCAGAAGAGACTTGAAGACGATGTAATCAGTCCATCACCCTTGAAGTTTTGAGGTGGTCAGTCCCTCAGTCTGGAGAAGAGTATTGTTCCATAGTCTGAAACAATATGGAGTTGTGGCCTACATCTCACCTCCAGGCGGTATATAACTCCATATTGTTTCAGACTATGGAACAATACTCTTCTCCAGACTGAGGGACTGACCACCTCAAAACTTCAAGGGTGATGGACTGATTACATCGTCTTCAAGTCTCTTCTGCTTCTATCAACTTTTCTGTACTCGACTGAAGAAGCCTACTGTTTAGGCGAAACGTTTCGAAATAAAGATACCTAACTGTTGCATATGTGTCTTACCCAACAACCTGTTGGTATTTTATACCATTTTAATATTCAGTTTGGATGAGTTGACTCACCCTTGGAAAAATCTGACCACTACTCTCGTTCGACCAATATGCAATGGCTGTCGTATTTCATAATCACCCTTTCAATATTTGGTGAAATGTAACATTCTCAGTTACCTAGACTCTTTAAGGGAGGTGCCTTGATGCTGGTAATGGGCTCTTGATCCAAAGAACTGAATCTCTGCTGTCCTTAGATCAAACTTGATTGTCATCAGACCCCTTTGCCTACATCAGTTGTGAATATCTTATACAGGTTTGGCGTTTTTTTATGAATACAGTACATATTGTATAGCAATAGCCACCTACTTTAGACTACTATGACCTTGCTAAATCTCTTCGGTATAACTCAAATAAGTCCTCCTGCTGGATTTCACATTTCTTACATGGAAAACTTGAACCATGAACTTCTTTGTGGTCCAACCTCATGAGGGGTGACAAAGTATTAGGCTACCATAAAATTAATAAAGCTCCATAAAACTAATAGCATGTCAAGTCGTAAATTCACTTGCCTCTACTTATGTCTAACACACACATATACACCTGTTGGAAATCCAAGCTCCTTGCATACAAAACCTCCTTTACCCCCTCCCTCCAACCTTTTCTAGGATGACCCCTACGACTCCTTCCCTCCACTACAGATTTATACACCCTTAAAGTCATCCTATTTTGTTCCATCCTCTCTGAACGTCCTAACCACCTCAGCCATCTGGTTATTGCTTTTAGTAACTCGAAACCTCTAACTAATCTCCAAATCACAAATTCTCTGCATAATTTTCACACCACACATTGCCCTCAGGCATAACATCTCCACTGCCTCTGGCCTCCTTGCTGCAACATTTAAAACCCATGCTTCACACCCATATAAGAGTATTTGTATCACTATACTCTGGTATATTATCCTTTTTGCCTCCATGGATAATGTTCTTTGCCTTTACAGATGCCTCAATGCACCACCCACCCTTTTCTCCTTCATCAATTCTATAGTTCACCTCATCTTTCACAGACCCATCTGCCGACAAGTCCACTCCCATATAAAAATAATATTAATAATTATGCTGCTTCAAAATTTAGTCTCCCTTCACCCAGAGTGCTATCCCTAAAGGGAGGTGCTTTGATGCTCAGTTCTTGGTCTAAGGAAATGGAACTACCTCCACTCTCTCTGCCCTTCAAGGTAGGGAAAGGAGGTACCTTGATGTTGGTGAACAGCTTTTCATCTAAGGAAGTGGACATGAACTTCCCATCCTTGGAATGAATCTGATTGCCTCTCATTCTCCATGCACTGTATGCCTTCTTTGGGCTTAGTGCTCTACCATGAATGTAAGAATAATAATATGAGATAAATACCCTAAAATAGGAAGCTTATTCAGGCATACACACATACAGTTACATAGATTATCAAAGTGGCGTCGTAAGGGGGGCGGAGGGGGAGGTGGGGGACGGGCCGCCCCGGGTGACACCATCAAGAGGTGGCACCATATGCCACTAATGCCCAAAACAGTGCTGCAGCAACATAAAAGAAAAATCTTTCATTTCTATATAGCCTATTATATGATTACAGAATACAAATAGGCCTATGGAGGGAAAATAATTGATTTTGATGATGTGATAGATGATTTTGCAGGATTGAAGGCAAGGAAATGCAAGATCAGATTCACTGAGATGTTACCTATACTCAAGGTCATATTGGAACTAGTGTTTCTCTGATATTGCAATTTTTTTCTTTATTTCTCAAGTTTTTTTTGTTTTTGCATTGTTGAAGATGAATAAATGTAGAATCTGTTGGCTGTACTCAAAGTGGTATTTGAGTTTATATTTCCTCAATATTACTATGATTATATATTTTATCATTAATAAAGTTGAGAAGTTTTCTCCTGTTCGGTTTATGGCCCTTAAATGTTCTCATTGATAAACATTAGTCACTGGTCATGTAGTAGTGACATAACTGGAGTTTACTCCCCCCATTCTTCCCCCTTGGATTTTTGGGGATGGCACCAAAGATGCTACCCCGGGTGACACCAAAGATGCCACCCCGGGTGACACCAAAGATGCCACCCTGGGTGACACCAAAGATGCTACCCCAGGTGACACCAAAGATGCCACCCCGGGTGACACCAAAGATGCCACCCCGGGTGACACCAAAGATGCCACCTCGGGTGACACCGAAGATGCCACCCTGGGTGACACCAAAGATGTCACCCCGGGTGACACCAAAGATGCTACCCCAGGTGACACCAAAGATGCCACCCCGGGTGACACCAAAGATGCTACCCCGGGTGTGGAAAATTGCATTTATCTGAATGCATCATTATCTACATAACAGTAAATGAACATAGATAATTATTATTTATCAGTTAGACAAGTAGGAATTTGGGACACCTAGGTCGCAAAAAATGTCCCCCTTCGATACCTACCACTGTCATATTCACAAGTTGCTCTAGACCTATTAATTATAAATGAAATATACATCACCAGGAATGCTGGTAAATATATAAATTTATGGACTGTATATTAAATTAAAAAATGATTATATATAAATACACATTTATATAACAGAAGGAGAATATATCTTAATCATAACACTCCCCAATTTGACTGGAGATTAAGTTGCATCATACTCAGAAAACCTCACTGTCTGTACATGAAAATAACAACTGGCCAGAGTTATAACATAACAGACTTATCTGAGGTTCCTGGAGCTGTCCTGTCCTGTCGCCTGATATCTCAAGTTATGCAGGAATGCACATTCAACAATTTCGCCTCCTATTTGAGAGGTGTCAGCCCAATTTTAACCTTTAGAGCACGAAAATTCCTTCCCATTACACTAACATTGCATCCAATTCAAATTAACAATGGCGACTCTCCTTCTACGAAGACGCAGGCTTTCTGTTTTCTATGACAAATATTATTAAATACAGTATGGCCATCTATTTACATATAACTACTGTATTTCTGGAAAATATATACAGTATTTTCCACACCGGGTGACACCAAAGATGCCAACCTGGGTGACACCAAAGATGCCACCCCGGGTGACACCAAAGATGCCACCCCGGTGACACCAAAGATGCTACTCCAGGTGACACCAAAGATTCCACCCCGGGTGACACCAAAGATGCCACCCCGGGTGACACCAAAGATGCCACCCCGGGTGACACCAAAGATGCCACCCCGGATGACACCAAAGATGCTACCCCAGGTGACACCAAAGATGCCACCCCAGGTGACACCAAAGATGCTACCCCGGGTGACACCAAAGATGCCACCCCGGGTGACACCAAAGATGCTACCCCGGGTGACACCAAAGATGCCACCCCGGGTGACACCAAAGATGCTACCCCAGGTGACACCAAAGATGCCACCCCAGGTGACACCAAAGATGCCACCCTGGGTGATACCAAAGATGCCACCCAGGGTGGCACCAAAGATGCCACCCTGGGTGACACCAAAGATGCTACCCCGGGTGACACCAAAGATGCCACCCCAGGTGACACCAAAGATGCTACCCCGGGTGACACCAAAGATGCTACCCCGGGTGATACCAAAGATGCCACCCCGGGGGTGACACCAAAGATGCCACCCCGGGTGACACGAAAGTTGTTTATCCGGTTCGAAGGACCAATGGGCAAATTAAATGTGGAAAATTACATTTATCTGGATGTAACTCATAATGTACATACCAGTAAATAAAAAAGATAATTATTATTTATCAGAGTTACATAGACAAGTAGGAATTTGGGACACCTAGGTCACAAAAAATGTTCCCCTTCGATACCTACCACTGTCATATCCACAAGTTGCTCTAGATCTATTAATTACAAATGAAATATGCATCACCAAGAATTCTGGTAAATATATAAATTTGTGGACTGTATATTAAAATTAATAAATGATTATATATATATATATATATATATATATATATATATATATATATATATATATATATATATATATATATATATATATACACATTTACATAACAGAAGGAGAATATATCTTAATATCACTCACCAATTTGACTGGAGATTAATGTGTATCATACTCAAAAACCTCATTCTAACCAAATTTATGAAAATAATACTGGACAGAATTATAACACAAATTCAGATAGCTTATCTGAGGTTCCTGAAGCTGTCTTGTCCAGTCGCCTGATATCTCAAGTTATGCAGGTTTGCACATCCAACAATTTCGTCTCCTATTTGAGAGGTGTCGGCCCAATTTTACCTCTAGAGCAGGAAAATTCTTCCCATTATTCACTAACATTTGTGTTGACTCAATTCAAACATGGCGAGTCTCCTCTGCCCAGGCGCAGAATTTCCCATTTTTTATAACATAAATTTTATTAAATACAGTATGGCCATCTATTTACATATAACTACTGTATTTCTGGAAAATATATACAGCATTTTCCACAGTGCTTTCGTTACTTCTCACACTGTCAAGGAACTATAAAAATAATGATAATGTGAGAAGTCAAAAAAGTATTATGAATTTCACTATTTTTTCACGGTGGTTGTTCTACATATTGTGATATCACTTGTTTACTGTGATCTTATTGCATAGTAATATGTGTAAATACTGTATGTATTTTTGTGCATATGTTTAATGTAATTGTATGTATGTTTACCCATATGTATACATGTGCATGTATGTGTGAATATATATGAATTGTATACGTATGCATGTACGTGTATGAACTCAAGTTGTATTTGCGTCGAGACTCAGCTCCTGGTCCCGCCTCCTTCACTACTTTGATCTGCAACAATGACTTCGGGCCTGTTGGGGTCTTATCATATCTGTTCTTGATGTGGAAAATACTGTATATATTTTCCAGAAATTCAGTATTTATATGTAAATAGATGGCCATACTGTATTTAATAATATTTGTCATAGAAAACGGAAAGCCTGCGTTTGCGCAGAGGAGACTCGCAATCTTGGTTTTGAATTTTGTACAAATGTTGGTGTAATGGGAAGAATTTTTCGTGCTCTAGAAGTTAAAATTGTGTTGACACCTCTCAAATAGGAGGCGAAATTGGTGGATGTGCATTCCTGCATAACTTGAGATATCAGACGACTGGACAAGACAGCTCCAGGGACCTCAGATAAGCTCTCTAGATTTGTGTGTAATTCTGGCCAACATTATTTTCATAGATTTAGTTAGAGTGAGGTTTTCTGAGTATGATACACATTAATCTCCAGTCAAATTGGTGAGTGATATTAAGATATATTTTCCTTCTGTTATGTAATTGTGTATATATATAACCATTTATTATTTTTAATATACAGTCCACAAATTTATATATTTACCAGTATTCCTGGTGTATGTATATTTTATTTAATTAATAGGTCCAGAGCAACTTGTGGTTATGACAGTGGTAGGTATCGAAGGGGAACATTTTTTGCGACCTAGGTGTCCCAAATTCCTACCTGTCTATGTAACATTGATAAATAATAATTATCTTTGTTATCATTTACTGTTATGTACATAATTAGTTACATTCAGATAAATGCAATTTTCCACACTTGAAGCTGTGTAATGATTTTCCCTCCACCACTGCCTTATCTAAGTCATTAGAAATAGTAACAGCCTGGCTGATCAGGCCCTGATCCACCGCGAGGTCTGGTCACAGACTGGGCCGCGGGGGCGCTGACCCCCGGAACTCTCTCCAGATATCAGGTAAGTTTTAGGGCTAGGTACGCATATGTGCAATTATCATATAACGTAAATTACCTAGGATAACCCAAGAAACTCAAAATTACTTTATTTCCATTGGGGTCTATTACACTTCTCATCCACCATGAGGATAAAAAATACTTACATGGTTTATCTGTGTCTTCAACTTCCAGCTGTGTCCCCTTGATCGTGGTCCTCTTAATTCCAACAGTCTGTACCAATTTGCCTTAACAATTCCTCTTAGTAAGTTTCTTTAGACACAGGTACACATTAGTAAATTATAGTGAGGTCCATGGTTTGATCCCCGGTACTGGTGGAAACAGGCAGTTTTTCCTTAAGACACCTGCTGTCCCTGTTCACCTAGCAGTAAAATAGGTACCTGGGTGTTAGTCCACTGGGGTGGGGTTCGCATCCTGGGGACAAAATTAACTTAATTTGCCTGAAATGCTCTGCGTAACCAGGGGCTTTCTAAATAGTAGAGTGTCGGAAAAGGACCCCAATGGAAATAAGTGACTGTACTCACCTAATTGTGGTTGCAGGGGTCGATTCACAGCTCCTGACCCCACCTCTTCACTGGCCGCTCCATGAGCTTTATCATACCTCTTCTTAAAGTTATGTATGGATCCTGCCTCCACTACATCACTTCCTAGACTATTCCACTTCCTGACAACTCTGTGGCTGAAAAAATACTTCCTAACATCCCAGTGATTCATCTGAGTTTTCAACTTCCAACTGTGACCCCTTGTTGCTGTGTCCCATCTCAGGAACATACTGTCTCTGTCCACTTTGTCGATTTCTCCCAGCATTTTATATGTCGTTATCATATCCATCCTATCTCTCCTATCCTCCAGTGTCATCAGGTCGATCTCCCTTAACCTCTCCTCGAAGGACATACCTCTTAGCTCCGGGACTAGTCTTGTTGCACACCTTTGCACTTTCTCTAGTTTCCTTACGTGCTTGGCTAGGTGTGGGTTTCAAACTGGTGCTGCATACTCCAATATGGGCCTAACGTACACAGTGTACAGGGTCCTGAACGATGCCTTATTAAGACGTCGGAATGCTGTTCATAGGTTTGCTAGGTGCCCATATGCTGCAGCAGCTATTTGGTTGATATGCGCCTCAGGAGATGTACCCTGTGTTATACTCACCTCAAGATCCTTTTCCTTGAGTGAGGTTTGTAGTCTCTGGCCCCCTAGACTGTACTTTCTTTGCCCTTCCTCAATCTTCATGACTTTGCACTTGGTGGGGACGAACTTCAGGAGCCAGTTGCTGGACCAGGCCTGCAGCCTGTCCAGATCCATTTGTAGTTCTGCCTGGTCCTCATCCGACTGGATTCTTCTTATCAACTTCACATCATCTGCAAACAGGGACACTTCGGAGTCTGTTCCTTCTGTCATGTCGTTCACAAATACCAGAAACAGCACCAGTCCTAGGACTGACCCCTGTGGAACCCCGCTCGTCACAGGCGCCCGCTCTGACACCTCGCCACGTACCATGACTCGCTATTGTCTTTCTGACAGGTATTCGTGATCCACTGCAGTGGCTTCCCTGTTATCCCTGCCTGGTCCTCCAGCTTTTCCACTAATCTCTTGTGTGGAACTGTGTCGAATGCCTTCTTACAGTCCAAGAAAATGCAATATACCCACCCCTTTCTCTCTCTATTGTCTTACTGCTGTCATCCTGTCATAGAACTCCAGCAGGTTTGTGACAGGATTTCCCATCCCTGAAACCATGCTAGCTGTCATTGAAAAGCTCATTCCTTGCTAGGTGCTCCACCACTCTTCTGATAACCCTCTCCATGACTCTGCATACTATACATGTCAGTGACACTGGTCTGTTTACCTGGAGTTTACCTGGAGAGAGTTTCGGGGGTCAACGCCCCTGCGGCCCGGTCTGTGACCAGGCCTCCTGGTGGATCAGCCCCTGTAGTTTATGTTTCGTGTCTGTCTCCTTTTTTTAAAAGTTGGGACTACATTTGCTGTCTTCCATACTTCGGGTAGTTGCCCTGTTTCGATAGATGTGTTGAAGATTGTTGTTAGGGGTCCACATAACGCCTCTGCTCCCTCTCTTAGGACCCATAGAGAGATGTTATCCGGCCTCATTGCCTTTGAGGTATCTAGCTCGCTTAGCAGCCTTTTCACTTCTTTCTCGGTTGTATGTATTGTGTCTAACACTTGATGGTGTACCCCACCTCTCCAATTTTCTGGAGTCCCTTCTGTCTCCTCTGTGAACACTTCTTTGAATCTCTTGTTGAGCTCCTTACATACTTTGCAGTTGTTTCTTGTGATCTCTCCTCCTTCCTTCCTCAGCCTGATTACCTGGTCCTTGACTGTCATTTTTTCACCTCATGTGGCTGTACAACAGCTTCAGGTCAGATTTGGCTTTCACTGCTATGTCATTTTCATATTATCATTGAGCCTCCCTTCTTACCTGTGCATATTCATTTCTGGTTCTACGACTTCTCTCCTTATTTTCCTGGGTCCTTTGCCTTCTATACTTCTTCCATTCTCTATCACACTTGGTTTTGGCCTCTCTACATCTTTGGGTGAACCAAGGGCTCATCCTGGCTTTCTCGTTATTTCTGTCACTCTTGAGTACAAACCTCTCTTCAGCTTCCTTGCATATTGTTGTCACATACCCCATCATCACGTTTACTGACTTCCCTGTCAGTTCTCAGTCCCACTGAACCCTGTGTTGGAAATTCTTCATGCCTGTGTAGTCCCCTCTCTTGTAGTTTGGCTTCATTCCTCCGGCCCTTCCTGCTTCCCCCTCCATTTGTAACTCTACTGTGTATTCGAAACTTAGAACCACATGATCATTGGCCCTGAGGGGTCTTTCATATGTGATGTCCTCAATGTCTGCACTACTCAAGATGAATACTAGGTCCAGTCTTGTTGGTTCATCCTCTCCTTAAGCTTAAGGTGTTCAAATGAGGCATACTCATGTTATTTCTTGGAAAATATTACATAATTTTAGAAGTAAAACTGGAAAATTGTCACTTTATAATATACGCAACAACAGTCCCAACCATCTTTTTTTAATTAAGTAGGATATATCACCACTGAAAGTTTGAAACCGATCGGATGAGGCATTCTCAAGATATAAACGAAGATCTCAGAGGGGAAAAAATTTGGACAACCACTTGAAGATAATCTTTCAAGGCTTCCTAATAACAGTGATCTCCATCCTCTTAGCTTATAAGCAGTGCTCTTGAAGGAAGAGGAAGGGATAAGATAAGATTTCGTTCGGATTTTTAATCCCCGGAGGGTTAGCCACCCAGGATAACCCAAGAAAGTCAGTGCGTCATCGAGGACTGTCTAACTTATTTCCATTGGGGTCCTTAATCTTGTCCCCTAGGATGCGACCCACACCAGTCGACTAACACCCAGGTACCTATTAGGTACCTATTTGCTGCAAGGTGAACAGGACAACAGGTGTAAGGAAACGTGTCGAAATGTTTCCACCCGCCGGGAATCGAACCCGGGCCCTCCGTGTGTGAAGCGAGAGCTTCAGCCACCAGGCCACCTGGTAGGGGGGTACATTAATGGGGGTGAAGGTCTCTTCATCCAAAGAATTAGAACCAGCAACGCAAGAAATGTATTTATTTATTAAATAAGGAAACAAAAATAATAAATGTTCTCGTAGGAATAATGGATAATTCCAATGAATCATCTAATAATCACTACTGCATCACCAGAAACTGATTTCTTTCATTTTCTATTAACTAATATTATTTTACGTTAGGGGAATTATCATAATACTTTTTAAGTGACATCAAATCTTATTATCAGGCTAAATTTCTTTTTGAATATCTTGAAATTAATTCTTGAACAAAGAAAGTTAAATTTATCAAATTAACTTTATATTACAAATAACCCCGCGGACTTTAGATTTAAATTCATGCAAGAAGAAAAATATTTACTAAAAAGACAAATACAGAATATATAAAATTGCTGTAAATGCTGTGTATTCCAAATACAAAAAAATATTTAGGTTAAGAAGGCTAATAGATGCTGGTAAATATGGAGTAATATGAGAAAGATGGTGATATAAAGTTAATACCAGAATGAGTCATATTGTTGGAATTTGTTATTGTAAATATGGCACTGCTTAGAAGTCCTCTGTCCTAGATTCTTGAAGTTATAATGATGTGAATAGAATAGACACTGGGTGTGTGGAGAGGCTTAGACGTTATTAGGAAGATAATGGCGCTAGTGACCATCCAGAGGTCTCCCAGTGTCAGCAGTTCACCCCCATCGTCGGTAAGTGTCCTGGAGCCTCAGGTGGGGCTCTGCAGTAGGTTCCTGGGGAAGACCCTTCCAGGGGGTGACGGGGCTGGGGAAAGGACTCTTGATCTGAGGAAGTGGAGTTGCCTTCTCATTCCTCTGGTGAATCTTGATTGCCTCCTATTTCCCAGGTGCTGTATGACTTCTATGGGTTCAGCCACTCCCCATAATTATAATAATAATGGGGAGACATTTGGGGAGGCTTCAGTAATGGAATTATAAAAAAAAATTACTATTTAGATTAAATATATATAGTTTTACTGACTACAATACATTCTCCAGGATGTGTGTGACCCTTACAGGCACATTTCCTCTCCAAGATAGTAATAATAATATAATCTTCAGGGTGAATTTTGGAAATGGTTCATTTATGAAATAATAATAATAATTATCATCATCATTTGGTTCATTACATAAGAATTTTAGAGATGGTATTGCCAAATGATCTTCTCTCAACACCACTTCTTCCTCATCCATACATCTTTCTTCTCTGTATGACCCTTACATGTTTAGCCCTCTCTGTGAATAATAATAATGACTGTACTAAACATTTATTCACTGACTACACGAATGACATTGAAGATTGTATCCATATATTTGTGATAGCCGTATCAACACTCTCCAGGATTTGTTTTGCCAAAACATATAAATAAGTGCAGATTACAGTATTAATCATTTGTTTCTGGTTATGACTTTGACAAGTGTTTAATAAGATTTTTTAATTAAATCAATATACACACAAAAATTGTATGGCAATATTTATTCCATTGTGCAGTTGTACTTCAGTACTAATTTAAATGGCTTATTTTATCTTGATTTTAGAACAAATTTATTTATGGTCTGAATACTTGGAGTATTAATTCTTCATACAAATTGAAGACACAAAAATACAGTAGAAGGATAATTTCTTGATAATATATATGAAGCTATATTAGCTCTTATTGTTACTATTAAAAAAAGGTTCATATGACTCATTAGAATGTTATTCATGTATTGTACATAGAGTAGAAATAAACTTGAAGGGGGGGAAAAAAGGCTTATGCCAATGGAAATAAATTTACTGGGCTTAGTTATTTCAGGTTATGGTAGTTCTTTAGTAAGTAAATTTTTATTTAGGCTCTATATATTTAACATACAGTGGTCATATGAGGGCACACATGTTTTAAGCAATAAAATTATGTACATTTTGTTGATTTAAAGTAGGCCAACCCAATAAAATCAAGCATGTATCATAATTAAATAATTAATATAAATGTACATAACTGTTTTGAAATGTTAAATTTTAAATGGTATGTAAAGATTCTTTTGCCATTGTCAATAAAATACAAAATATATAGTATAGTTTTTATGTTTTTTTTTGGAAAGCCTAATCTGAGGCTGGGTTATAAGAGTAAAAAACACTGAACTCACCATTGGTGAAAATGTATTTATGTTAGTAATGCTCACTAGTACTACCTAACTCCAAAGAAATGTTTGATTGTGGGACCAGGAGTGGATGGAGAGACTTGTTATACTATATGAATATAGGAAAGCACTGGTTTGGTAATAGAGTTGTGGATGAGTGGAACAAACTCCCGAGTACAGTTATTCAGGCTAAAACGTTGTGTAGTTTTAGATAAATACATGAGTGGGTGTGGGTGGGTGTGAGTTGGACCTGACCAGCTTGTGCTGCTGAGTCTGGTGCAGTGCTCCATCCTTGAGTGGAGGTGACCAGACTGGGTGGGTCATTGGGCTAATCCAGGGGGGGGGGGTCATTGGTCTAATCTGGAGGGGGAGACATGGACCTGCTCCACATTGGTCAGTAGGCCTGTCGCAGTGTTCCTTCTTTCTTATGTTTTTATGTTCTTATATAAAATATGTATAAAGCTTGCATTGAAAAATTTTAGATTATGGGATCAGGCATGACTGAAGTAGTTTATTGTTTATAATACTGTATGCATAGAGTTTGATGTGTTAAGAGCCTGGATTAAACTGGTTATTTGAAGGAGATTCCTACCCCTGATAACTTTGAGATACAGTGTAAAGGTTTTCATCTTTAGGCTCTTCACAGCCATTAAATATCTGTTTGCTTCTCACAGATGCAATGTGAAAAATTTCCAATTTCTGTATCACGTTTTGCTAGACCTCTTTGCAGATAATGGTGAATCTCACTATTGTATGGTACTTATTCACAGTGAGGCTGTGAAAATACTATTTACATACCTGCTTTTCTCACAGGGTTTTAATAGTTCCTATGCAATCCTAATTCCCAGTAAACCATATTCTTTCAATAAACATGACTGTTTTTGGCTAGGCCACTTTAGGTGGGTGTCATAATAATTTTTGGATAGGAGGATGAAGAAGACTATTTGGATTACATACTACTAACCAAGCGGATTAAAAACTCAGGATAACCTAAGGAAGCAGTATGGCTGATTTTTATTAGGGTCCATATAGATCTTCTCCTAGGATGCAACTTACAACCATCAGATAACCCCTAGGTATCTGTTTATTACCAGGTGAACTTGGGCAGCAGGTGTTAGGAAACTTGTCCATATATCTATCCATGTCCATGATTGAACTTGGGTCCTTGCAGTTATTAGCTGAACACTTTAATACTGACCTACAAGGTACCACTGATAATTGATAGGATTGTAAGATTATACATATAACTGCAGAGCAAGTGTGGTGATTAACCCTGGCCCTTTTAAAAATATTAGTAAGTGTTTTTCATTTTTAGAGAATGGGGCATAAAGGTTTCAATTTATACAGTTGATGATTCAAAGGTTAAATGAATGTGGGATTAATGAAATAATAATTCTTGGAATTTCCATTGATTATGCAAACAAGTGATAGGAATATGGTACATCCTCAAAAGAATGCTTGTTTATTAATAACATACACAGTCAATCATTCATGTATATTGTACTTACACAGTAAACCATTCTTATATAATTTAGAGTATATGTATACTGGATAGCGTACGTGTATATTTTATAATGCTAAAATTTTTGCTCTGTCAGTTTTTATTTTCAAAGGATTTGAAAAATTAGTTTTTTACTTTATTTGTATTTTTTAACTGATCACCTATTCATTTGTCAGATTTTTTTGCTACTTAAGAAATATAACTATTCTTTAATTATAATAATTTTTTGTGTCAGGAATATGGAAGTTCAGGACATTCATTAGAAGAAGAGGAACAGAAAAATAGAAGGTATGCACTGTTTCTGTAATTGTTTTTCCGGATACTGTATACAGTATATCAACACTTACACAAAAAATAATCCCACTTAGCAACTTGAATTTATTAACATTTTCATTACAGTAGGGTAATCTTGTTGTATTTAAAATTTGTAAATTACACTGGTTAAAAATATACATTGTAAAATAAATTGCAAGGGAAAGGTATTTATTTAAGGTGAAATTCAACATTAATATTGACTCTTTCTAAATGTAATTATAATATCCATATAATGTAATAAGTAAAGTGTTAGAATTTGTGTGAAATGTACAAGAATATCACTTGAAAAAAGTACTATTTATCTATATTGTACATTGTATATACTGTATTATTAATTACATATTCAGATAAAATGAAAAAAAAAAAAATATAAGAGAGAATTTCTTTTTCCTTTATGCTGGTGTTTCATTAATGTTTTTTTTTTCTTTTATGCTACAGTTTGAGTGAATATTACTTCGCAGTAAAGGGTGAGTAGTTACTTAGGTAACATTACTTCGTAAAATAGTAGGCTATGGCAAGAAATCCTTATAAAACACATTGCTAAAATTATGAAAAATCCAATACCATAATAAAAAATTTCCTAGGTAGTAGGTTGGGAGACAGCAACTGCCAAGTGAGTGTAAAATGGAAGCCTGTAATTGTTTCACATGATGGTAGGATTGCTGGTATCTATTTTTCTGTCTCATAAACATGCGCAATTTCAGGTACTTCTTGCTACTTCTACTTACACTTAGTTCACACTACACATGCAAATACGTACAAGCATATACATGTATATACACACACCTCTCTGGGTTTTCTTCTTTTTTCTTACGAGTTCTTATTGTTATTTCCTTTCATCTCCATGGGAAAGTGCAGCAAAATTCTTCCTCCGTAAGCCATGTGTGTCATAAGAGGCAACTAAAATGCTGGGAGCAAGGGGCTAATAACCCTTTCTCCTGTATACATTACTAAATTTATGAAGAGAAACTTTTGTATTTCTTTTTGGGTCACCCACCCTCGGTGGGATACGGCTGGTTGGTTGAAAGAAGAAGAATAAAAAATTTACAGGGAAAAAATACCCAAGCATTTTCATGAATTTTCAAGCATCTTCAAAGTAACTGGTAGTTCCTCGAGAGATGTGTAACTGTAAATGTGAAAATGTTCAAGTACTGTATAGTATTTTTCTCTGCTATTCTTTTAAACTGGTACATTTCATAGTAGTACGTTTATTGAGTAATTCAGTAAAGTTAATCACTTTAATAAAGAAGTGTATTATATGTACAGTATGTACTTGGGAGCTGAAAAGTTTAAGGTACCCCATTCTGCATACTGCAGTCTTAAATGCATTTGTAATAGCATAATTTTAATTCATTGCATTATATTTTTTAATCTGTAGGAAATATTTAGGCATAGTATTTTGTTTAATTGCTCTGGTTCTCAATTCCAGGTTTCGGAGTACTACTACCAAAAAATGAGTGTCAGTTGGGTAGAGGTCGGCGCACGGGTACGGCCCCGCCTGATATTCAGGGCCACTTGCAGGCTATGCTGCATCTCCTCTGCCCAGGGGATACATTGCATATGGTTAGTATACTACTACTTTGCTTAACACAGATTTTTTTTGATTTAATTTTGGATGTTAGCTTCTTTGAAGATCACATTTATAGCAGATAAATGATGTTGAGGTTTTCCATGGTTCATTTAAAAACTGGATTGCACATTTATGGACAGGAAACTCATTTCTTCATGATAAAACCACACAGTTGGCCATACTTCTTTTTTGGTTACTCAAAAAAGAAGCATTTTCACCATGACTCATTCCATCACTGCCTTGCCTGAGGCACACTGATACTACAGTTCAGATACTCTTCCAGACTGCAGCATCCCTACCCCTCCTTCAGTGTCCACCCACCTCCAGGAATTATATCCTTCTGACTGGTTTCCTGAATCCCTTTATAAATGTTACCTTGTTCTCACACTCCAACAGCACATTATTATGAAGAACTACTTGCCACAACTCACTCCTATCTAACATGCCTGTTGTTATTATTATTATTATTATTATCATCATTATTATTGTTATTATTATTGTCACAGAATTAAAGTAATTTTTATAAGGTAGAAAAATAAATGTGCTGTTGTAATATTAAAAGTTAAAGTATGGTTTTACTATGCTTCTAACAGTTGCTCTTTCTTGCCAGCTTGTCTTAGTGATATTTTATCCATTTTCTTCTAGGCTGTCCGTTTGGAGTCGCAGCATGTTGGCCGCGTACGTTACTTGGCTGTGACGGGGAGGACTGGGCGGCAGGATAAAGAGGAGGACTGTTTGCTTGGAATAGATTTTACTGGGGAGAAACCTTCCATAGGACTTGTATTACCAGTTCTAGCTGACACCAGAATTAACCTTAATGGCGATGGGTGAGTTTGTGGCAAAGCCATGTACTACAGTAGTAGAGGTACAGATAGTACTGCAATGTAATCATATAATGGAATGGTTGTAGGGTGTTCACTGGATGTACTTTTTTTAAAGAATGTAAAGTAGCTGATTAGTTCAGTGCTAGGGGTGAATGCAATAGGATTTTCTCTAGCAGTGTGGAAAAATTCATTCACATTGCTCCTTTATATGTAAGTTGAGGACTCTCACAAGTGGAATTAGAGGCTGTTACCCTGGATGTAATCCATTTTGCATGGAAACAGATTATACTGTATTGTATACTGATGTGATGCTCAGTGGTGAGAAATTACATCTACTGTGTATTGCAAAAGAGGAAGAGCTCGTAAGTAGGTACTATATATGAGGTACATCATTTTATAGATTGAAGGGAACAAATATAGGATGTAGGACTATTAAAAGTCAAATAATCTAATGTTTATAGAGTATGGTACAGTAAAACATGTATAGCCTCTTCTGTAAAATTTCGAGGCAGATTATGAGAGCTTTCAAAACAAGGGATGATAGTCTTCAAGGCACTTGTGTTCAAGATGCTTGTGCTCTCATGTTCGTGTATCTTCACTCATATCTCTTGTTGAGGTAGGTGAAATATTCAATCTAGAAAACACAGTAGTACATAGTAAAGTACAGTATATGATCTTTACACAGATAACCTGCACATAGAAGAGAGGAGCTTACAACAACGTTTCGGTCCGACTTGGACCATTTACAAAGTCACTTTGTAAATGGTCCAAGTCGGACTGAAATGTCGTCGTAAGCTCCTCTCTTCTATGTGCGGGTTATTTGTGTATCGTTCCAGTCACGGTATTGTGCTTTTTTTGTTATTTATATAATCTTTCACATCAATTAAAGGAATGCTTTCTTATGATTTTTCCATGTGGAATGCCATCCTTTCCAATAATCCTTTTTAGATTGCTTTAGTTGGGAGTTCAAAACATTCCAGCTCAGTCATAGGCCTATAAAAAAATATTCAGTAAACAGCTCTCTTCTTTACCTTCTGTATAAACAACTACTTAAGCTCTTAAATTTTTCTTTTTTGCTTCACATTTATACTTTTTAAAGCTAATCCCTTTCATATTGCTTGGTTGCAGTGGCTTCAGTGTGTGTACAGGTGGGCGGAAACACATCTTCAAGCCTATCTCCGTTCAGGCTATGTGGTGAGTGCTTTGCTGCTTTGTTGCCGCATTTGTTTTATATCTCCTCTTGTGACAAAGTGAAAGCTTGTTACACTCTACATGTCCTAAAATTTCCTATGTATTCTGTTTAACACGCTTTTGCTGTGCACTGTTTTAAATGGGGGCTGCAAGAGATGTTACAGCATGTCATAATGCTGAACAGAATGTTATATTTAGCAATTATGGATGCATAATATGAGAGAGATTGATATTAGTCAGTACTGTTGGCTTAACCCTTTGACTGTCGCAAGCCCCTTTCTGAAACTGTGATTCTATGTTGCAAAAGTTTTGGAAAAAAAAAATTTTTCTTATGAAATGATAGAGAATCTTTTCCCGATGGTAATGACACCAAAAATACGAAATTTGGTCGAAAACTCATGGAATTACGCTCCCACGAAGTTAGCGGTCTCGGCGACATATACGCATCGGCAATTTCACCAACTTTGAGCCCTGTTTTTGGCCAATTCCGTTGCTCCAGTTAACGAAACTCATAGCTATTTCTTTAGAACTCCATTTTTTTCTATCAGTTGAGTACAAGAAACCGCCCATTTACCGATTTGAACTACCCAATAAAGTGGTCAGAAATTGGCTATTTGGCCAATTTCACACAAATTAAAAAAGATGCCAATTTCAAAATAGGGTCCAGAATAAACAATGTAGACATTCTTGGCACTAAAATAACATATCCTGTGTTCATTAGTCACATCTCTAGGCCCCTCTTATATTACTATTGCTTTCTATTTTGATTTTTTATTCATACAAAAAAAATACAAAATTTACTGTTATGCAGACTAATGCATTATTGTAAAAATTATGTAAATAATATCAGTGCACAAGTGCACTGATATTGACGTGTATTGAATGTGCGGTGTAATTTGTTTACTCCTGAACATTGGCAAAAATCGAACATTTCCGCTACTTTGAGCTCAGTTTCAAGGTCGTTTTCATCATGAAAATAATGAAAATCATCTCTATTTCTATAATATGTTTTCCATTTTGTCACCTGAGACCATGAAAACGGGAATACCACGATAAATTCTGTAAGAAAATACACCTCAAAGTCGGCGTTTTAATCCAAAAAAGCTGTTTTTTTTTTTTTCATTACGCACTGCGTGCTGCAGGATTTCTTTTATGTGGTGCACACTGACCACACAGACCCATTCTCTCACATGTGGGCCTACCAGCTTGCTCCTGCTTGATTTCAAGCCGCTAGAATTTACGCGTATAAATACGTCAGAAACAATGGCGCGTAAGACGTATATATACGATGTAAACAGTCGAAGGGTTAATGTAATGTCTTTACTGACCTCCTTCCTGGGTCTTGAGTGCTTAGTTTCCTCCCCAAACCCCTTCTTGGGTGACACCCCCCCAACTGTAGAATACAGTGAATTCTTTATTATCCTTGAATAATTGGATAATAAAATACTGTACGTATTTTGTGCCACATAAGATGCACCAGCATGTAGGATGCACCCTAAATATGCTGAATATCCCTTACCTATTATATTTTTTAATTGTTCTCTTTGTTAAATGGAATTATTTGTAAATCCCAAGCTTGCATCATGTATGCTGCAAAATACTGTAACCAACTGTAACAATCACTTTTGTAAACATTAGACTGATGTATGCATGTCTAAGTCTTAAATAATAAGGAAAACTGCTTACAGAAGATAGAAACAGAGTTATCCTTTTCAAGCACATTTATAGATCATTTGTTTGTATATTTTACTTAGTGTTATAGATTTTTAATGTTTTTCAGATGTAAATTATTGTGTAAATGACTCATGTCCAATTGTTGGGAATACAATATGTATATGAATTAATGTAGTTGTTTTCTTGATTTGCAGGTGAGTGTTGAAATTCATCTCTATTGGAGAAGGTAAATATTGGCTGAGTATTATGTGTTGATGAGGCAGTCACACTGTTCATATTATCATACAAAGACACCCCTTCCCCAAACCCCCCATACTTTATATTTGTGCTTTTGTTCTTGGAGCCTGTGTCAGAACTATTCTCTAAAACTCTCTTAGCAGCTCGACATTAATAAAAATGGTACCAAAAAAGAAGGGGGTTTTGGGAGTTATGTGGGATAAGCAAAACATAATGTTGAAGGAAATTGTAAACTGATAGAGCTGTGTCATGCTGCTTATTGCTGTATGCGAACATTTCTTTTAATAGTTCATTGTTAGTTTTTTTTATATTATGATGGTACTCTGCTGTGTTGTTTGATATTTTTTACACACAAAACAGAGTAATACTAAATAATTATTCAGCGTATTATACTGGAATAATCCCCTATTTACTGAAAATTACTTTTTTGCAATATATTGAAAAATGACTCCTGGTATGGATCTTTAAGAAATATATTGCACACATTTAAACATAATTTTAACCACATCACACACACACACATATCTTAAATTTTGGTCTTAATTGCACACAAGTGCAGTAGTACTAACTTTTTATGACCAGGCACTCGACATTTGTGTAACTGGTTTCATTATTAAATAAATCAGTTACTCTTTCATCATATTTGGACCTGCCCACCAAGCTTGGCAACCAGCAGTGGTCTTGTGTTTATATTATATATTTGTATACCTTCAAGAGAGATTGCACCTCCCACTGTCTTCACTCTCCAGAGTGTATGGTTAACTTAGTATTGCAGTGTGGTACCCCTGGTATTTCTGTGTAATATGCTCTTGTATTGCAGTGTAGTACCCCTGGTATTATAGTGTAGTACCCCTGGTATTGCAGTGTAGTACCTCTGGTATTGCAGTGTAGTACCTCTGGTATTGCAGTGTAGTACCCCTTGTATTACAGTGTAGTACCCCTGGTATTGCAGTGTAGTACCTCTGGTATTGTAGTGTAGTACCCCTGGTATTGCAGTGTAGTACCCCTGGTATTGCAGTGTAGTACCCCTGGTATTGCAGTGTAGTACCTCTGGTATTGCAGTGTAGTACCCCTGGTATTGCAGTGTAGTACCCCTTGTATTACAGTGTAGTATGCCTGGTATTGAAGTGTAGTACCCTTGGTATTGCAGTGTAGTATCATCTTGTATTGCAGTGTAGTACCCCAGGTATTGCAGTGTAGTACCCCAGGTATTGCAGTGTAGTACCCTTGGTATTACAGTGTAGTATCCTCTTGTATTGCAGTGTAATACCCCTGGTATTGCAGTTTAGTACCCCTGGTGTTGCAATGTAGTACCCCTAGTATTTTTGTGTAGCACCCTCTGGTATTACAGTTAAGTACCCTTGGTATTGCAGTGTGGTGCCTGGGGGTATTGCAATGTAGTACTCTCTGGCATTGCAGCAGTAGCAACAACAGTAGCAGATATTGCTGCAGCAACACCATAAGTAGCAGTTATAGTAGCACCCTAGGACTAGTGGTAATAGTGTCAATAGCACTGTAGTAGTATCTGCAGTTGTAATTGTATCAATAGTTACAACACTGGATATGGTCGTAGCAGCAGCAGATGCAGCAATAATAGTGACAGTTTAGTAGTAATAGCAGTAATAGCATTAGGCATAGCAGTAATAGCAGTAGCATGTTGTATGACCCTTACAGGTTTAGCATTTAGTTTCAATTGTAATAATAGCAGATGATGTAGCAGTAATAGCAGCCCTAACAGTAGTTGTAGCTTGTGCTATTAGAGTAGCTGTAGTAGCAATAGTAGTGGTAACATTGAATGTAGTGTTAACATTGAATGTAGTGGTAACATTGGATGTAGTGGTAACATTGAATGTAGTGGTAACATTGGATGTAGTGGTAACATTGGATGTAGCAGTAATAGTACGGTAACAGCAGCAAAACAGTAGTAACAGCAGCAGTAGTATTAGGGTAATAGCAGCAGAAGTAATTACGTAATAATGGGTATAGTAGGAGCAGCAGTAGGGTTGTAACAGCGACAGCAGTAGTAATAGGGTAGTAACAAGGATGTAATAGCAAAAGCAGCAGTAATAATAGGGTAATGACAGCAGCAGAAATAAAGGGTAGTGACAGCAGCAGTAATAATAGGGTAGTGACAGCAGCAGTAATAATAAGGTAGTGACAGCAGCAGTAATAATAGGGTAGTGACAGCAGCAGTAATAATAGGGTAGTGACAGCAGCAGTAATGATAGGGTAGTGACAGCAGCAGTAATAATAGGGTAGTGACAGCAGCAGTAATAATAAGGTAGTGACAGCAGCAGTAATAATAGGGTAGTGACAGCAGCAGTAATAATAGGGTAGTGACAGCAGCAGTAATAAAGGGTAGTGACAGCAGCAGTAATAAAGGGTAGTGACAGCAGCAGTAATAATAGGGTAGTGACAGCAGCAGTAATAATAGGGTAGTGACAGCAGCAGTAATAATAGGGTAGTGACAGCGGCAGTAATAAAGGGTAGTGACAGCAGCAGTAATAATAGGGTAGTGACAGCAGCAGTAATAATAGGGTAGTGACAGGAGCAGTAATAATAGGGTAGTGACAGCAGCAGTAATAATAGGGTAGTGACAGCAGCAGTAATAATAGGGTAGTGACAGCAGCAGTAATAAAGGGTAGTGACAGCAGCAGTAATAAAGGGTAGTGACAGCAGCAGTTATAATAGGGTAGTGACAGCAGCAGTAATAATAGGGTAGTGACAGCAGCAGTTATAATAGGGTAGTGACAGCAGCAGTAATAATAGGGTAGTGACAGCAGCAGTAATAAAGGGTAGTGACAGCAGCAGTTATAATAGGGTAGTGACAGCAGCAGTAATAATAGGGTATTGACAGCAACAGTAATAATAGGATAGTGACAGCAGCAGTAATAATAGGGTATTGACAGCAACAGTAATAATAGGGTAGTGATAGCAATAATAATAAGGTAGTGACAGCAGCAGTAATAAGGTAGTGACAGCAGTAATAATAGGGTAGTGACAGCAGCAGTAATAATAGGGTAGTGACAGCAGCAGTAGTATTATTAACTGGGTAGCGACAGCGGATGTAGTAGTAGCAGCAGTAGTGGTAGTAGCAGCAGTTTAGTAACAGGTGTAGTAACAGTAGGGTTAGGTTAGGTAAGGTTCGTCAGGAAACAGGACAAGTGTCTCCTGACGCGGGTCATAGTCAGATGATGACCTGCCGTTGGAGCTTTTGGTCATCTGACCGAGGCCTTCCGCTGGCTTACCAGTCCACCCCTTTGAAAATTATGGTCATATTTATAACCATGTCTTAGTAGTAACAGTAGCAGCATTAGTAACAGTAGGGTAGTAACAGTGGATGTAGTAACAGCAGTAGTAGGGTAGTAACAGCAGCAGTAGGGTAGTAACAACGGATGTAGTAGTAACAGCAGCTGTATTAGTAGTAGGGTAGTAAAAGCAGATTTAGTAGTAACAGCAGTTGTAGTTGCAGTAGGGTAGTACAAGCGAATATAGTAACATCAGTTGTAGTAGCAGTAGTAGTAGGGTAGGAACAGCAATAGGGTAGTAAAAACAGTAGTAGTAGTTGGGTAATAGCGGATGTAGTAGTAACAGCAGCTGTAGTAGTAGTAGGGTAGTAACAGCGACAGTAAATAACATATCTTGCTTCAGTCATATCTTTTATAGATTGTTTTTGATACCTCTGATGACTGGCAGTGACTACTGCGTTTTATAGGCAATGTCTTGTTTACTGCTACTAGGAAGGGGTTTACACAGCTCGTCGGAAACATTGACCTCGGCGATGTTATTAATCTGACTCGTGTGTCAAGTGTCACCGTCTAGGACACCGGAAAACGTAAATGACAGTAAATTGGTCAATTTGGATAGTAATTGGTCTTTAAGTGTTTCCTCGACGTTTCATATTGTTTTGTCCTTGGTGATATGTATTGCGGAAGTTAAGCCGGGGTCACAGGTCAACACGATGAAGTATATGAGTGTTAATAGAAGCTATGCCTGGGGTTAGTAGTCAGTATAGTGATATATGAGTGCTGACGGAAGTTGTGCCTGGGGGTTAGTGGTCAGTAATGTCATGTATGAGTGCTGACGGAAGTTGTGCCTGGGGTTAGTGGTCAGAAATGTCATGTATGAGTGCTGACCGAAGATGTGCCTAGGGTTAGTGGTCAGTAATGTCATGTATGAGTGCTGACGGAAGTTGTGCCCGGGGTTAGTGGTCAGTAATGTCATCTATGAGTGTTGACGGAAGTTGTACCTAGGGTTAGTGGTCAGTAATGTCATGTATGAGTGCTGACGGAAGTTGTGCCTGGGGTTAGTGATCAGTAATGTCATGTATGAGTGCTGATGGAAGTTGTGCCCGGGGTTAGTGATCAGTAATGTCATGTATGAGTGCTGACGGAAGTTGTGCCCGGGGTTAGTGATCAGTAATGTCATGTATGAGTGCTGACGGAAGTTGTGCCCGGGGTTAGTGGTTAGTAATGTCATGTACGAGTGGTGACGGAAGTTGTACCTGGGGTTAGTGGTCAGTAATGTCATGTACGAGTGGTGACGGAAGTTGTACCTGGGGTTAGTTGTCGGTAATGTCATGTATGAGTGCTGACGGAAGTTGTGCCTGGGGTTAGTGATCAGCAATGTCATGTATGAGTGCTGACGGAAGTTGTGCCCGGGGTTAGTGATCAGTAATGTCATGTATGAGTGCTGACGGAAGTTGTGCCTGGGGTTAGTGGTCAGTAATATCATGTATGAGTGCTGACGGAAGTTGTGCCAGGGGTTAGTGGTCAGTAATGTCATGTATGAGTGCTGACGGAAGATGTGCCTAGGGTTAGTGATCAGTAATGTCATGTATGAGTGCTGACGGAAGTTGTGCCCGGGGTTAGTGGTCAGTAATGTCATGTATGAGTGTTGACGGAAGTTGTACCTAGGGTTAGTGGTCAGTAATGCCATGTATGAGTACTGACCGAAGCTGTGCCTAACGTTAGTGGTCAGCAATGTCATGTATGAGTGTTGACGGAAGTTGTGCCTGGGGTTAGTGGTCAGTAATGTCATGTATGAGTGCTGACGGAAGTTGTGCCTTGGGTTAGTGGTCAGTAATGTCATGTATGAGTGCTGACGGAAGTTGTGCCAGGGGTTAATAGTCAGTAATGTCATGTATGAGTGCTGACGGAAGTTGTGCCTTGGGTTAGTGGTCAGTAATGTCATGTATGAGTGCTGACGGAAGTTGTGCCTTGGGTTAGTGGTCAGTAATGTCATGTATGAGTGCTGACGGTAGTTGTGCCCGGGGTTAGTGGTCAGTAATGTCATGTATGAGTGCTGACGGAAGTTGTGCCCGGGGTTAGTGGTCAGTAATGTCATGTATGAGTGCTGATGGAAGTTGTGCCTTGGGTTAGTGGTCAATAATGTCATGTATGAGTGCTGACGGAAGTTGTGCCCGGGGTTAGTGGTCAGTAATGTCATGTATGAGTGCTGACGGAAGTTGTGCCTTGGGTTAGTGGTCAGTAATGTCATGTATGAGTGCTGATGGAAGTTGTGCCTTGGGTTAGTGGTCAGTAATGTCATGTACGAGTGCTGACGGAAGTTGTGCCTGGGGTTAGTGGCCAGTAATGTCATGTATGAGTGCTGACGGAAGTTGTGCCTGGGCTTAGTGGTCAGTAATGTCATGTATGAGTGCTGACGGAGGTTGTGCCAGGGGTTAATAGTCAGTAATGTCATGTATGAGTGTTGACGGAAGTTGTACCTAGGGTTAGTGGTCAGTAATGCCATGTATGAGTACTGACAGAAGCTGTGCCTAAGGTTAGTGGTCAGTAATGTCATGTATGAGTGTTGACGGAAGTTGTGCCTGGGGTTAGTGGTCAGTAATGTCATGTATGAGTGCTGACGGAAGTTGTGCCTGGGCTTAGTGGTCAGTAATGTCATGTATGAGTGCTGACGGAAGTTGTGCCAGGGGTTAATAGTCAGTAATGTCATATATGAGTGCTGACGGAAGTTGTGCCTTGGGTTAGTGATCAGTAATGTCATGTATGAGTGCTGACGGTAGTTGTGCCCGGGGTTAGTGGTCAGTAATGTCATGTATGAGTGCTGACGGAAGTTGTGCCTTGGGTTAGTGGTCAGTAATGTCATGTATGAGTGTTGACGGAAGTTGTGCCTGGGGTTAGTGGCCAGTAATGTCATGTATGAGTGCTGGCGGAAGTTGTGCCTGGACTTAGTGGTCAGTAATGTCATGTATGAGTACTGACGGAAGTTGTGCCAGGGGTTAATAGTCAGTAATGTCATGTATGAGTGTTGACGGAAGTTGTACCTAGGGTTAGTGGTCAGTAATGCCATGTATGAGTACTGACAGAAGCTGTGCCTAAGGTTAGTGGTCAGTAATGTCATGTATGAGTGTTGACGGAAGTTGTGCCTGGGGTTAGTGGTCAGTAATGTCATGTATGAGTGCTGACGGAAGTTGTGCCTGGGCTTAGTGGTCAGTAATGTCATGTATGAGTGCTGACGGAAGTTGTGCCAGGGGTTAATAGTCAGTAATGTCATATATGAGTGCTGACGGAAGTTGTGCCTTGGGTTAGTGGTCAGTAATGTCATGTATGAGTGCTGACGGAAGTTGTGCCTTGGGTTAGTGGTCAGTAATGTCATGTATGAGTGCTGATGGAAGTTGTGCCTTGGGTTAGTGGTCAGTAATGTCATGTATGAGTGCTGACGGAAGTTGTGCCTGGGGTTAGTGGCCAGTAATGTCATGTATGAGTGCTGACGGAAGTTGTGCCAGGGGTTAATAGTCAGTAATGTCATGTATGAGTGTTGAGGGAAGTTGTACCTAGGGTTAGTGGTCAGTAATGCCATGTATGAGTACTGACAGAAGCTGTGCCTTGGGTTAGTGGTCAGTAATGTCATGTATGAGTGCTGACGGAAGTTGTGCCTGGGGTTAGTGGCCAGTAATGTCATGTATGAGTGCTGACGGAAGTTGTGCCTGGGGTTAGTGGCCAGTAATGTCATGTATGAGTGCTGACGGAAGTTGTGCCTTGGGTTAGAGGTCAGTAATGTCATGTATGAGTGCTGACGGAAGTTGTGCCTGGGGTTAGTGGTCAGTAATGTCATGTATGAGTGCTGACGGAAGTTGTGCCTTGGGTTAGAGGTCAGTAATGTCATGTATGAGTGCTGACGGAAGTTGTGCCTTGGGTTAGTGGCCAGTAATGTCATGTATGAGTGCTGACGGAAGTTGTGCCTTGGGTTAGTGGCCAGAAATGTCATGTATGAGTGCTGACGAAAGTTATACGTAGGATTAGTAGTCAGTAGTGACGTGTATGCGTGCTGATGGAAGTTATGCCTGGGGTCACTGGTCAGTACAGTGACCCGTAAGAGTGCTGACGGAAGTTACGCCTCGGGTCAGATTATTGTAATCAAAACCAAGCGCTAAACCCGCATGGTTCAGAGATCAATACAAACCATTCCGTTTACAGCGTTTCGCTAATGCAGCAGTTTTCAGCTATACTAATTCTTCATTTATTCAGACTGCCTACAATAAATATGTTCAGCATTCAACCAAAATATTTTAAGGTAAGTAATGTATGTACTGTACTTGCATTTTTTAGGCCTAGCTATATTGCTCACTTAATATATGATGGTGTAAACATGTTATATGCATTTGAAAGTGTAAAAAAGTTAAGTTTCACTTTACAGCGACTTTAGCTTCAGTGGTAGCCCGGGACCTAACCTGCTGTATAAGCGAGGCCCTCCTGTACGATGACATGTAGGAAGTTTCGCCCAGGGTCAGAGGTCAACACGGTGACTGGCATGAATGCTGGTGGAAGTTGCGTCGAAGGTGGGAGTGATGCTTTTCACCTGATGTATTGTTCTGACTCAGTATCTAACAAGTTGTGATCTGCTGTACGTAACTGCTGCCTAGTATGGCAAACTTAGTAACAATAAAAGCACCAGTTATGTGTGTGTATGTGTATGTATGTATGTATAGGTATGTATATGTATGTATGTGTAATGCATGTGTATGTATGTATCTATGTATGTGTATGTATGTATGTATGTGTGTGTGTATGTAAAGTTGGAGTGACAGGTCCCAGGACCGAAACGTTTATGTTAAATATGAAGAAAAGTGATCGCATTTTGTGTTTACCACTTTCACATCAATGGAGTGCATAATTAAGATATTCTATACTAATTTGCTCATTTATTCTGGGTTATGAAAACATAAGCTTAATTTTTAGTGTTTTTTTGAGGGCACATGTATGTTATGGGTATGTATATATTTATTACATTATGTATTTATCCCAGGATAACCTAAGAGTCAAAGATGTGACTTGTTTCAATTGGATGTCTCGCTCTGCCCTGGGCTTTCGTTAAGGCAATTTTTTCTGACGTTTATCGAGATGTTTGTTCTAATTTACTTGTGACACATTGATATGGAGGTGGGGCGCCAAACACCAACTTTTCCTTTTCAGCGCTGCCGAGTTTGTAGCAAGCCAGTCACTGACTGTGAATGTGTTTTGCTGTGCTCAGCATTTCGGCGAACAGATCCACTTTAACTATTTGGAAAGCCTTGTCTCCTTTCTTTACTTGCCTAGCCCTTGAAAGGGGAGGGGGGGGGGTGTTGCTTGGTCCAAAGAGTTGGGACTTCTCTCTCATTCCTTGGATAAAATTTGATTACCTTCATTACTATTAATGAATGTTGATCCTCGGCGGAAATCAGGCATTGTTCTATATTTTACGATACTCGCAACTTTTCTGCAACACGGAATAAACAGTTATATCTTGTGCAACTTGTTATTTTAGGAGGTAGTGAAAATATCCATTTTGAGTCGAATATCGCGTCAGGGCCAATCAGCAGTTAGTGTATCAGTCAATACACCGGACCAATCATGGGGAACACAAAGACACGTCAGTTCTATTTCTGCCGATAACAGAGTAAGTTAGGGTCTGTTACAGTAGGTTATGTTTGATTTCGTTAGGATTTTCCCCAAAACATAACATAAAACTATCTCTATGGCAGAACTAACCTTGTATTGGACACTTTAAAATGTATTGCCAAAATATACCGCGATCATTCAGTTATTAACTCTTACATTTTCAGGCGATGTATAACCCATACAGGTTTAGTGCTTCCTCATGAATATAATATTGCAGGCTAAATTTGGGTCAGCCATAATGGCGGGGCAGCGGAGGGCTGCAAGTGACTAACGCTATGTTAACAATACCGACAACAATATGCTGACGCACGCATAACAGCTTCCCTTATGGTGCCTTTATTGGATAAATTTGGTAGCGGTGATTACTACGAGTGTTAACTGTACTTCATGGTGTCTTTCTCTCTGTAGCCTCGTTCGTACACTCTTATTCCTTGTTGCTGCGCACATCAGACTTATCCACAGTGGTTCCCTTGAAGATAGGGCATTAATGCCAGTGAAAAACTGTTAGTGGGACTGAAGCTAATCCCCTCCCCTTCTTTGGATCAAATATGATTCTCTTATTCCTCATGGTTGTAGCGCTTCTTAATAATAATAATACTGATGTATGGGTGTAGTAATCAAACCAAATTAAGTAATGGTCAGATTCTTTCAGTGTATTTTCTCATGTTTTTTTTCCGTTTATCCATGGAAACTTGATATATACTATATAAAGCAAATGTGTCGCAAGGGTTGCCGCTTGCATTAACGAGTGTATTTTTTATTTTATATGTTTAAGCTAATTTATGTACATACTCTTATTAAGGTAGGTTGACGTCATTTAACCACATTTAACTAAGTATACCAGACATTAACTTCAGTTAACTCAGTAATGCATAAAGTCAGGTCTGTTTTGATGCGCGAAAAGAATAAAGCTGAGGAAGGATTACAGTAAAATATCAGCGTTCACACACTGTCATAGCCGCTTTATCAACGGTATAGACTCACGGTAAAATACGAGCGTTTATACTTCGGTATTAGTTACTGTACCGACGGTATTGACTTACAGTAAAATACCAACGTTCGTACTTTAGTGTCACAGTCACTGTTCCGACGATATTGACTTCAAGTAAAATAATATTTTTTTTTTTTTTTAGGATAATGATCTGTATAGGGAGATATGTTCGTACGTATCTACGGGTCTGAAAATCGTAACCGGGACCAGTGTGTAGAGACTGTAGAGCATTCTGACCGCTGAGCTACTGGTCACCAGTGAGGGTGGTTGTGTAGGGGGGTCGGTGGTGGTGGTTCAGTCCCGGGGAACTGGGGACCCCCTCCTACAACCCCGTGCATCTCCCCTGTGCGCAACATTGCCTAGGCACCGTATATAGCATAAGTTATGTAGATTATATACGTGAAGGAACTGGCTTGTAATGAGACGGCCGCCACCAACCAAACTTCATATCCAACCGTCCTCTCCCCCAGCTCATTCCCCCCTCTTTTCTTTCCTTACTCCCTCTCCCTTCATTCCCCCTCCCTTCCTTCCCCTTCCCTTCCCTCTCCCTTCCTTCCCTCTCCCTTCCTTCCCTCTCCCTTCCCTCTCCCTTCCTTCCCTCTCCCTTCCTTCCCTCCCTCCCCTCACCTTCAACCATCTCTCATTTCCATCCCTTCAGGGTACCGCGTAGTTCATTGGTGAGATCACTCGCAGTGTCCCGGGTTCGATTCCTTGGCATGGAGGAACAAATGGAAAACCTAACTGCCAGGCCTGAGCACCTAACAGTAAAAATAGGTACCTGTGTGCTAGCTGACATTTGTGGGTCGCATCCAGAGAAAAATGGAATGTCGTATCCCATACAAAAAAAAAAAAAAAATCTCCCGTTCTGAGTAAGAAACTCTATTACCTGTTGTAATATATATCCTGTGTAAGAAAACACTCCGGTTGTGTGTCTTGGAATGTATATCCTGTGTAAGAAAACACTCCAGTTGTGTGTGTTGGAATGTATATCCTGTGTAAGAAAACACTCCGGTTGTGTGTTGGAATGTATATCCTGTGTAAGAAAACACTCCGGTTGTGTGTTGGAATGTATATCCTGTGTAAGAAAGCAGTGCAATCTTGGGTATAAGAAACTCCAGTACCTGTTGAAAGTATTCATATTCATGTATTGGGTAAAAGGTATCGTTTCACTTTACGATGTTCATTAAAAAAAAGAAAAAACTCCTCGCGTCTCTTTTTCCTATTCTTCTTGCTGTTGATAACTTCAAGATTTATTACCAAGTTTTGCTGGTTGAATATTTTTGTTAAAATAGTTTCCCGTCTTTGTTATTTGTTTGTGACTATTTTGATAGTCATGGCCTAGTTATTCTTCAACATCTCCTTTGTGTTCCATCACCTCCTCTTCTGTACCTTCTCATCTTCTTAATCCTCCTCCCATCCATCTTCATTTTCCTACCCACCCCCATTACCTACCACCGTCACTTTCACTGTTAATGGCTCTTACCAACGTCGTCCCACGACCTGATATTACACCAAACCACCTAAATGGAGAGGAAATTGTATAGGAATAAGAACAATTAAGAAACACACAGGTCAGGTCAGTAAGATTCTGTGTATACTGAATGTAAGTAGAACTTCGCAAGATTTACATGTAATATTTATGTTAATAATATGAAAAAAAAAGGATTAGCAGTCGGGCTGTGGTTCGTACGTTGGACTACGTGTGGCCAGCAGTAACAGCCTCGTTGATCACGCCCTGATCCACCGGGAGTCCTGGTCGTGGACCTGGCCAGGGAGCGTTGATCCCCAGAATGCCCTCCTTGTAGTACTGCCAGAATGCTGACGTCAGTTTCACAAATTTACGACAAGGTATACTTTCGTATAATGTTATTTACGAACAATCTATGAAAAAAATCCGAAGTAAATCCACGAGAAAAAAAAATATACAGAAAAAGCCTTAACTGTTACCTAGGTTAGGCAAGGATTTATTCTGTTTGAGTTTCTTTCCATGGACGGTTTTGTTTTATTTATTTTTTTTTCCTTTATTTTGTTTCCGTGGATTATTTCTTGCAAGATTCAGTGCATGTATGGCGTTCCTCTCAACCTACACCCCAGTACTCCATTCAGATTTGGAATTCCCGCTTGCTTCTGTTCATATATTTTACTTATTGGTATTTTTCTGTTTGTCTTTCAACCTACAACCGTCCACTCATTTCTTTGGTAAGTCTATTCACAGTTTCTTAAGTTATAGTGTTAATGTCGAGTAAGTAAAATATTTCAAGTAAGAGAGCCAGAAGTAGTATCCTTACAACCAAGATAAATATTATATATGTAAAATTTTAACTGGTAACATTTAATGTAAGTTAAGGTAGGCTGGTGAAAGCACATTGTCTACCATGTGCTTTCGAGGCGAGGCGGGGCAACCTTACATTGCCTCGCCAAATTTAACCTAAACATAAACATATCTTAACATAGCCTACTGTAGTCTGCGTTTTAATATTGTAATATATTAGTTTATATGTAAAATTTATCAGATTTGTAAGGGTTTATGTGACATAATATAAACAGAGCATGATGACAAGTTGCTCGAGTGTATTTGAATTTGCAATTAGGTTTGCAATTAAACAGATTGGCAGCAAAAGTCAAGCAAATTATAATTAAACAGGAAGAGAAAACGACTTAAAAATGAACAGCCAAGCAGATTACACTTTAATAGGAAAACTGACGTATTGATTAAGAGCTAACAGACATATAAAGGAGAGAACATTAACAAAGACTCCAGACAGATAACTAGATTTGCTTACAGACAAGTAGCCAGACAGAAAGGCAGGAGTGCAGGCAGACACAGTAAAGTGAGAGGGACACATTGCACGCTGTTCCCCCTCTCCCTCTCCTATCCCTCCCTTTCCCCCCAGTTCGTGGCTGGCTAGACAGTGTGGCGACGCACTACTCAGATACCCACCACTACCACCCCTACCCTTCATCATCATTCCCACTACCATCTCTCCCTACACCCTCCCCCGTCATAACTACCATCACTCAAATACAGTCCTTCATCACCACCACACCACTCAGACACACTCCTTCATCACCACCACACCACTCAGACACACTCCTTCATCACCACCACACCACTAAGACACTCCTTCATCACCACCAGTCACCTCATACCACCAAGCACTCCATCACCACTCTCGTTCCTTCTTACACCTCTGTATACAGTTACACCCGTTTCAATTAAATTGAAATATTCCTAGCAAATAAAGGCAAAAAATATAATTAGTTTGGGTGGGAGTTGGTGAGTTTGACGAGGTAATTTTAAAACACTTCATTATTCTTAGATCCTTTCGGGTTTAGCTCCTGTTTTTATTATTATTATTATTATTATTATTATTATTATTATTATTATTATTATTATTATTATTATGGGATGCACTTAACCCGTAGGGATCATAGAACGTCTGCAGAATGGGAGGTAATCAGGTTTGACTTAACGAAGGCGAGGATAGCTCAGATTACTTGCATTAATAGCCTTTCTGCTTCAGGGCACACCCTTCATCTCCTGTTGAAGGTAAACTTAATCATGGGGTTTGTAGGGACACAGCTACGTTTCGTTCAGTTAAAGTTCAGTCAACTAATGTTAAGCTGTACTCTAAAGCTGAACGGTTTCTTAATTTGCGACGGAATCAGAGACCAATCCTAAGGGTTTCTTTCAGGTATACAAGAATAAAAATAGGGAAAAGATATACCCGCTTATATATAACTCGGGTCAGCTTAATGTTATTGATTATGAAATATGTACAGCACTTCTTTTCTCTCTGTTTTTACATACGGGGATAAAAACGAATCCCAGAAATCTATAACTAAACTGGTCAGAACTGGAATATATTATGTTGTGTCAAAGTCACTGGTGACATGGTCCTCAAACAACTAGATAAATTGAAGCCAGACAAGTCATCGGACCCTGATGATACTACGTTTTCAAGGGTTCGTAAAGAATGTAAAGAGGAACGTAGCAAACTATGGCAATTTATAAAGCGGGAGATACGTCCTTAGCATTAAATTATAGACCAGTCAACCTGACCTCAGTCGTGGGAAAGTTAATGGAATCAATAACTGTTGATGCAATTTGAAGTCACCCTGAAAAATATATTTTGATCAGCGAATCTCATCATTGGTTTACAAAGGGAAGTTCTTGCCTTACCAAGCATTCGAGGCGGCAGACCAAGATAAAGAATACACGATGTTGTATATATAGATTTCAGTAAGGCCTTTGGTAAAGTTCAACACAAGAGACTGATTAAAAGAAAGTAGCGGCGTGTGGAATAGGAGAAATTATCTCCTGGGTGGAGGCATAGCTGACTGATAGGCAATAGAGATTTTGCATTTGTGGGGAGAAATTGGAATGGGGACCTGTTACGAGTGGTGTGCCACAGGGGTCAGTGTTTGGGCCCTTATTGTTTATCATCTATATAAGCGACATTGATGAGGGAGTAAATAACTTTAGTAGGTTTGCCTATAAATAGGATGTCAAATTCTGATGTGGTCGCAGAAATAACAGACGCAGTTCATTGTGGACAAGTGTAAGGTTCTAATCCTAGGGCACGAAAACAGCTATGGCACATAAAAGCTAAATAATATAGATCTTAGTCAAGGTGAATGTGGAAAAGTCTAGGAGTTCCGGTTAGAAGTTTAAAGCCAAGAAAACGGTGCATCGGTGTTCGTAATAAAGCTAATAGAGATATGACTGAAGTGTACAGATGAAAAATAGGAATACATAAAGGAGATATAAATAGAGTATTGAAAATATCTAACCAAGATAGAACTCGTAGTAATGGATTTAAGTTGGAAAAATTAAGATTTAGAAAGGATATTGAGAAGTATTGATCTAGAAAAGAAGAAGTAAAGTGGAGAGAGAGACGCTCCCTCTACAGGAGAAAACGAAGAATCATTGAGCTCCTCAAGAATGCCAGATTATCTGATACACGGAAGGAAGTGCTAACCAGGGAAGTGGAAAATATTGAGCTGAAGCTAAAGGACTCATACAGGATCCAGGAGAGACAAGAGGAGCTAAAAGCGATTAATGAATTTGAAAGAAATTAGAAATATTTCTTTTCATATGCCAAAAACAAGTCAAAAACCACTTCTAGTCACGCAGGGTCACCTTAACGAATTTGAGTTTGTGCCTGGAGGTAAGAGCATATTTTCTCTGAGGAGTGCCACTCACCCCACAGAGTGCTTGTCTAAGAACATATCTTGGAGAATGCAGCGCCAGCACAAAACTCACATTTGATACAGCAGGCTAAACTGGAAGAAGTGAAGAGATAAACATTGACTCTTGTTCCAGAGCTCAAGGGTATGAGTGTCTAAAGGAACTGAACCTGACTATATTAAGAGGGCAGAACAACTAAGGGAGATATGACAACAATATACAAAATCTTCAGAGGCATTGATAGGGTAGACAGCGATAGCCTAATAGGCGGGAAACAGGTACGAGGGGACACAGTTGGAAGTGAGAAACAGATGAGACAAAAATGTCAGGAAGTACTTCTTCAGCCTTAGGGTATTTAGGAAGTGGAATGACCCGGACAAAGAAGTGGTGGAGGCAAGCTTCATACATAGTTCTAAGAGCAGGTATGACAAGAGTCCACGAAGCTAGGGGGAATGACTAGCAAGCGACAAGTGTCCTTCATTGTCCTCTTTCTCCAGTTTCTTGACGTTCCTGACGTATGTTATTATAAAAGGCCGTGTCTCTTTGTTGAGATTCCTGAAGGCTACTCTTAGATCTGGCAACCTAGGATTGGCTGCAGAGGTTAATCGTGTGTGTGTGTAAGTTACTATTTTGTTTAAAGCCGTTGTCTATGAGACTGTGTGTGTGTGTGTATGAAGGGGGAGGGAGGGGGAAAGGAGAGTTGGCTCACACTTCCTCATGTGGAGAAAACAATGAGTACATACGTTAATACCAGTGTGGGTGTGTCCCTTCTTTGTTTACTGGCCACGTTGATAATGCCAACACCTCCATATATTATCATCTCTGTTTACCTCTGTATCTTGTTTGCTTTGTTTATCTGTGACACGTGTGTGCTTTGTTCAGTAATGATAATTTATACTACTACTATTATAGCTGCTGTTACTACTACTACTGCTAACAATAATAATAATAATAATAATAATAATAATAATAATAATAATAATAATTGCGTTTTGCTTGTGACACTCGTGTGCCCTTTGTTCAGCAGTAATAATAATAATTAATAATAATACAATTTATAAGAATTTACAAATAACCTCCTCTTGTGAAATGTTCCAGTAACTTTCTCGAGTTTGTTTGGTTATGACGGTCATGTGCTTTGTTCAGTATTATCTCGCGTGAATTTTGTTGACTGTTTCAGAGCAACACACAACTTGATTTACCTAGCTTAAGAGTTGTAGTGTCTTTACCATCCCAGGTCCAACTAATCTCTCTCTCTCTCTCTCTCTCGAATTGGAGATAATTATGAAATAAGCAGAAGTGAACTCCTGAGCAGCGAAATCAGTGGATGAAGACTTGATTCGGATTATTTACCCTGGAAGGTTGGTAACCCAGGATAACCTCCCCCCCCCCCCACAAGAAAAAAATCCAATATGGTTGATTTCCTCTGGAGGCTTCTTTGTTCCTTTATCTTAGGATGCGACTCGTACCGGTCTACTGATAGTCGGGTACTGATTTATATATGGTGAACGGGGGCAGTAGGTGTTAAGAAACCCGTCCTCCAAATCTCCATCTGCCCGGGATTGAACCTGTGCCCTTAGGTTGTGGGTTGAACGTGTTACCACTGAGCTACGAAGCACTCCACAACACAGATAAAATCGTAAAAGAACAAAGAATAATAAATTAATTTTCAAGGACAGTGTTGAAGAAGAGTCGCAGTGCAGAACTAACTTTTATTGGCACAACGTTAAGCTATATCAAGAGCTCTGTCCAGCCGTATCAAGAGATCTGTCAAGCCGTATCAAGAGATCTGTCAAGCCGTATCAAGAGCTCTGTCAAGCCGTATCAAGAGATCTGTCAAGCCGTATCAAGAGCTCTGTCAAACCGTATCAAGAGCTCTGTCAAGCCGTATCAAAAGCTCTGTCAAACCGTATCAAGAGCTCTGTCAAGTCGTACCAAGAGCTCTGTCAAGCCGTACCAAGAGCTCTGTCAAGCCGTATCAAGAGATCTGTCAAGCCGTATCAAGAGATCCGTCAAGCCGTATCAAGAGCTCTGTCAAGCCGTACCAAGAGCTCTGTCAAGCCGTATCAAGAGTTCTGTCAAGCCGTATCAAGAGCTCTGTCAAGTCGTATCAAGAGCTCTGTCAAGCCGTATCAAGACCTCTGTCAAGCTGTATCAAGAGCTCTGTCAAGATGTATCAAGAGCTCTGTCAAGCTGTATCAAGAGCTCTGTCAAGCTGTATCAAGAGCTCTGTCAAGCCGCATCAAGAGCTCTGTCAAGTCGTATCAAGAGCTCTGTCAAGCCGTATCAAGAGCTCTGTCAAGCCGTTTCAAGAGCTCTGTCAAGCTGTGTCAAGAGCTCTGTCAAGCCGTATCAAGAGCTCTGTCAAGCTGTACCAAGAGCTCTGTCAAGCCATATCAAGAGCTCTGTCAAGCCGTATCAAGAGCTCTGTCAAGCCGTATCAAGAGCTCTGTCAAGCTGTATCAAGAGCTGTGTCAAATGCAGAGGCAGCAGGTGTAGTAGTGAAATGAAGACGGATGTAATCAGTCCATTAACCTTGGAGATATGGAGTAATCAATTCCTCAGCCTGGAAAAAAGAGTTCAGCTCCGTGGAGCTGGACTCTTCTCTAGACTGAGGGACTGACCGCCTCAAACACTATTTCTCCAAGGTTGATGGACTGATTACATCTTCATTTCGTCACAACACCTGCTGCCTCTGTATTTGGCTAAAGAAACCTCCTGTGTAGGCGAAACGTTTCAGCACTCAAGATACCCAGCTGTCGCAGATGTGTCTTAATCATCAACTTGTTAGTATTTTATATCATTTTCAACATCTAGAGTTGTAGATGAGTGGAACAAACTCTGAAGTAGCGTCACTGAAGTGTGAAATTTGTGTAGCTTTTAAAAATAGGTTGGACAGTTATATGAGTGGGTGTGAGCTGGACCTACTTAGCAATCGTCGTAGACATAACGTAAATAAGAGTTAAATGGTTTAGATAAGCTAGTAGACCAACTGCAGTGTTTGTCCATTCTTATGTTCAGTGCTAGTGGCGACTTAACGTCTGCCAGTTGAGCAGAAACTGGATGTGTATGTGTGGGTGTTGGGTGGTGGAGGGTGTGGTTGGGAGGGGTGTAGAGGCTACAGTGTAGTGGTGGAGCAATTAAGATGGGGATACCGGGAACTCTTGGGTCATACCTAGCGTCATTGACGTCATCCCTGGTTCCTATATCTTGGTTTATGTTTGTGACATTGTTGGTGTGACGGTGGTAGTGGTTGTTGATGGTAATGGTGGGTGTTGATGGTGGTGGTAGTAATGTTGGTAGAGGTGTGGAGGCAGTTGTAATTGTTGGTGGTGGCTGTTGTTGATGGTGATTTCTGTTGATTGTTGTCATTTGTGGTGGTGGCGGTTGTTGTTGTTGTTGGTCGTTGTTATTGTTGTCGTTTGTGGAGGTTGTGTTGGTGAGGGGTGATTGTTGGTACAGGTGTTGATAATTGTTACAGATGGTAGTTATGGGTGTTTCTGTTTGTGGTGATAGTTGTTGTTAGTGGTTGTTTGTCGTGGTGTACATTTTAACTGCTGAAGTCGATTCAGCAGGTGCAAAAAGTGAAATAGTGAACATGTTTACATAGACAAGATCAGTGTCTCAAGTGTAGGTGATATATCGATATGTGAACTTCACCTACGGTACTGATATTTTCTTTTTATTTAAACATATTTCTTACTCCCTTTTTGCATCTGCTGAAGTGGACCTAGTTCGAGGTCTTAATGCTCTGAATGACTATTTTCCGTTTTACGATCTTGCTGCTGGTTCCTGGTTAGCATCAAGTGTTCATTGTAATATATATATATATATATATATATATATATATATATATATATATATATATATATACATATATATATATATATATATATATATAAAGGGGGTAAAGCAGGTTTCGTGTGCGAGGGGCTTGGACTTCCAGCAAGCATGCGTGAGCGTGTTAGGAGCAAATGGAGACAAATGGTTTTTAGGACTTGACGTGCTGTTGGAGTGTGAGCAAGGTAACATTTACGAAGGGATTCAGGGAAACCGGCAGGCCGGACTTGAGTCCTGGAGATAGGAAGTACAATGCACTCTCAAGGAGGGGTGTTAATGTTGCAGTTTTATAACTGTAGTGTAAGCGCACCTCTGGCAAGACAGTGATGGAGTGAATGATAGTGAAAGTTTTTCGTTTTCGGGCCACCCTACCTTGTTGGTGGGAGACGGCCGATGTGTTAATAAATAAATAAATATATATATATATATATATATATATATATATATATATATATATATATATATATATATATATAGATATATATATTGTGTGTGTGTGAGAGAGAGAGAGCAAGCAAGCACTGTAGTACGCACGTAGTCGTCTTCAAGCAATTGGTGTCTTCCAAGGACAACTTCTCTCACAAACATTCTGTGAAGTGCGAGGCTTCCTCCCTGACTCGTTTGGTTAACCCCTCGAAGCTACCGTGAAGAAAAGTGTAATACTGTTACTACTGTGCAGGATATGTTAACATCCTTCACAACTGCTATAATCAACAGTGTAAATACTGTTACTGATGTTAAGTGGATTGGCAGCAAGTCTCACAAATTTCCTATCTTTGAGGCAACTGCTCTTGGTTCCACGTTAGTCATATAGTGTTTTGTATGCTAGGTGGAAAAACAATTATGAACAAACTTCTGAGAATGCCACGGCTAGGCTTGATTCTCCCTTCTTTCAGTATTTCCCATTTTTCTTACCGCAGTTTCTTCCTATTCATTGCACAGCAACCATCCAGGGAGCAGGATCCTCTTGTATGAGTGTGAAACCTGTTAAGCGTTTTACACTCGGACACGATTGCTGAGCTTTTCTATGTCTCTTGAACACGTAAGATGACAGATAAATCTCACCGTATATATTTATACTTGGAAGAAATCACAATAAAACGAGTGATTGCATAAATACCACAGTGAAAATAGAAAATATAAAACCTGACCACTTTCATGTGCTTACACATCTCCAGAGGAATGAAAATGTGTGTGTGTGTGTATTCCCAGGAAGATGAGTGTAAGCGTATGGAGGTGTGTGTAAGTACATGAAAGCGATCAGTTTTTTTCCTATTTTCACTGTGGTATTTTGTATACTTCTACTTGTATTCGGTGTACATTTAAGTTTTTCTGTTTCTTAATACGGTTAACAGGCCATGAACCAAGCCTGGTCTGGGACCGGCCCTGGGGGTGGGGGGAAGGGAGACCCCTGGAATTGTCATCAGGTAACCTTCAGGTCTTTCTGTAACCACTTCCTCCTCCAGGTGGTGGCTTCACTTTCCAATCTTCAGGCTTAAGAAGCATTTCCTGACAACGTTGACTCATTTGTATTTTTAAACTGCACAGGTCTATTCCTTCCAGCGTCTCTCTTCGCCTTGTATCTGGTATGTAGTGATCATATCTCCAGTAGTTCTCCTGCCTTCTAATGTTGCAAGTTTTTTTTTTATTTTCTTATACGTTATGACCGCTGCGGGACAAATCGTGTAGCCGACCTCTGAATTTTTCGTTTTTATAAATGTTTGATTAGGTGTAAGCTGACTGTGCAGTTACCTAGTAAAGAAAACATGCGCCAGGCAGACAACTTAGGCACAACATTTCGCCATGTGTAGAGGTTTATCAAGTCACATAGCAAAACTTTCTTCCGCTCAAAGCTTGTTCTGTAACCTGTGCTGTTTCTTCATTGTTATCACCAGTACAACATTTAGATGTAATTATCTTGCTGAGATTAACCTAGTCTTATACAACACGGTATCGTCCTAAAGCAGGCTGTGAAATTATATACGTGTACTTACCTAGTTGAGGTTGCGGGGGTCGAGTCCGAGCTCCTGGCCCACGTGTGTGTGTGTTAGTTAGTTACCATTTTGTCCTAGGCACATGTCGATTAGACACTAGGCCTGTTGTATATGAGTACGTGTGTGTGTGTGTGTGTGTGTGTGTGTGTGTGTGTGTGTGTGTGTGTATGTGTGTATGTGTGTGTGTGTGTGTGTGTGTGTGTGTGTGTGTGTGTGTGTGCGTGTGTGTGTATGAGTTTGTGTATGAATTTGTGTGTGTGTGTGTGTTAGTTACCATTTTGTCCTAGGCACATGTCGATTAGACACTAGGCCTGTAGTATATGCGTGTGTGTGTGTGTGTGTGTGTGTGTGCTCACCTAATTGTACTAACCTAATAGTAGTGGCAGGGGTCGAGACTCAGTTCCTGG
>NC_091326.1:12676225-12688725 GCF_038502225.1 Cherax quadricarinatus | reverse complement strand
GTCTGAGTCTGGTGCAGAATGCATTAACATGTTGTCGATGGCTTCTTCAGAGTCAACTGGGAGAGGACTACACAAATTATGGAAATGTCGACTATGCTTTGAGTCTCATTTATGATAGACTCGTTAGGGTATTCGATCTGTAGACTGATGAGTAATTGATTCATATATATATATATATATATATATATATATATATATATATATATATATATATATATATATATATATATATATATATATATATATATATATATAGGTAAACCTTGCGATTTTGGCTTAAATAGCAACACTCTTCTTGCCGAATAAGGCAAGCAAAAATTTGTGTATGCAGTAATTTGGCAAAAAAAATTCTGAACTTAACGAAAAAAAAAATTAATTATGTTTATTATTAAATTTTGTAAATTTATCTAAAATATATTTAGTTGAATTAGGCTAAACTAAATTGCGCTTGTTATAATAAGGTTAGGTAAGTTTTCTAAGGTTCTTTTGGTACAAAATTATTAATTTTCACATTACCAAAAATGAAAAAAATATATCTTTAAACGTATAAGAGAACATTTTAGAGAGGACTTAATTTTAGATAAGTTCTTGCTAATCGACCAATTTTACCTATTCGGCACGACACACACACACACAGACACACACACACACACACACACACACACACACACACACACACACACACACACACACACACACACACACACACACACACACACACACACACACACACGCACACACGCACACACGCACACACACACACGCACACACACACACACACACACACACACACACACACACACACACACACACACACACACACACAGCAGGGAGAGAGAGGACCTAGAAGCAATCGGTTTAAAGGGGGCTAGGAGCCGAGTCTCGACCCCTGCAACCACAGTTAGGTGAGTACACACTAACGACACTGGAGGACAGGAAGGTTAAGGGAGACATAATAACGACATACAAAATACTGCGTGGAATAGACAAAATGGACAGAGACAGGATGTTCCGGAGATGGGACACAGAAACAAGGGGTCACACTTGGAAGTTGAAGATTCAAATGAGTCAAAGGGATGTTAGGAAGTATTTCTTCAGTCATGGAGTTGTCAGGAAGTGGAATAGTCTAGTAAGTGAGGTAGTGGAGGCAGGAACCATACATAGCTTTAAGACGAGGTATGATAAAGCTCCTGGAGCAGAGAGAGAAAGGACCTAGTAGCGTTCATTGAAGGGGCGGGGCCAAGCGTTGAGTCTCGACCCCTGCAACTACAATTAAGTGAGTACAATTAGGTGAGTACACATGTATTCTATTGGCACCCTCATAGGGTCCATATATCCGAAGTTGAGAACCACTTTTGTACTTTTATAGTTGATACGTCCAGTACGTTTAGTAGAGACAGAAGTTCTTATATAGTAAGACTGTTCAGCTAATTATTTCTCTCTTGGTATTTTATTATTTGTTGGAAGCGATTGAGTGTAAGAGAGAGTGAGAGAGTTCTATGTAAGAGCAGTTCCTACAATTGTTTCTCTCTTGAGTTATTCCATGAAAGGAAACCAGAGGTTATTTGTGGGTCAAGAATGTCGTGCTAGAGTGCAAGATGGTCGAATGTCTTCATTTATTTTAATGGAATTTTTATTGGGGATTCTGAGTGTGACTGTTTATATGCCAGTATGTATATATGATTTTGACTAAATAAGCCTACTGTGTAGGCGAAACATTTTAGCGATAAAGATACCCAAGTGTAGCACGTGTGTCTTAAAGGTACCCAAGTGTAGCACGTGTGTCTTAAAGGTACCCAAGTGTAGCACGTGTGTCTTAAAGGTACTCAAGTGTAGCACGTGTGTCTTAAAGGTACCCAAGTGTAGCACGTGTGTCTTAAAGGTACCCAAGTGTAGCACGTGTGTCTTAAAGGTACCCAAGTGTAGCACGTGTGTCTTAAAGGTACCCAAGTGTAGCACGTGTGTCTTAAAGGTACCCAAGTGTAGCACGTGTGTCTTAAAGGTACCCAAGTGTAGCACGTGTGTCTTAAAGGTACCCAAGTGTAGCACGTGTGTCTTAAAGGTACCCAAGTGTAGCACGTGTGTCTTAAAGGTACCCAAGTGTAGCACGTGTGTCTTAAAGGTACCCAAGTGTAGCACGTGTGTCTTAAAGGTACCCAAGTGTAGCACGTGTGTCTTAAAGGTACCCAAGTGTAGCACGTGTGTCTTAAAGGTACCCAAGTGTAGCACGTGTGTCTTAAAGGTACCCAAGTGTAGCACGTGTGTCTTAAAGGTACCCAAGTGTAGCACGTGTGTCTTAAAGGTACCCAAGTGTAGCACGTGTGTCTTAAAGGTACCCAAGTGTAGCACGTGTGTCTTAAAGGTACCCAAGTGTAGCACGTGTGTCTTAAAGGTACCCAAGTGTAGCACGTGTGTCTTAAAGGTACCCAAGTGTAGCACGTGTGTCTTAAAGGTACCCAAGTGTAGCACGTGTGTCTTAAAGGTACCCAAGTGTAGCACGTGTGTCTTAAAGGTACCCAAGTGTAGCACGTGTGTCTTAAAGGTACCCAAGTGTAGCACGTGTGTCTTAAAGGTACCCAAGTGTAGCACGTGTGTCTTAAAGGTACCCAAGTGTAGCACGTGTGTCTTAAAGGTACCCAAGTGTAGCACGTGTGTCTTAAAGGTACCCAAGTGTAGCACGTGTGTCTTAAAGGTACCCAAGTGTAGCACGTGTGTCTTAAAGGTACCCAAGTGTAGCACGTGTGTCTTAAAGGTACCCAAGTGTAGCACGTGTGTCTTAAAGGTACCCAAGTGTAGCACGTGTGTCTTAAAGGTACCCAAGTGTAGCACGTGTGTCTTAAAGGTACCCAAGTGTAGCACGTGTGTCTTAAAGGTACCCAAGTGTAGCACGTGTGTCTTAAAGGTACCCAAGTGTAGCACGTGTGTCTTAAAGGTACCCAAGTGTAGCACGTGTGTCTTAAAGGTACCCAAGTGTAGCACGTGTGTCTTAAAGGTACCCAAGTGTAGCACGTGTGTCTTAAAGGTACCCAAGTGTAGCACGTGTGTCTTAAAGGTACCCAAGTGTAGCACGTGTGTCTTAAAGGTACCCAAGTGTAGCACGTGTGTCTTAAAGGTACCCAAGTGTAGCACGTGTGTCTTAAAGGTACCCAAGTGTAGCACGTGTGTCTTAAAGGTACCCAAGTGTAGCACGTGTGTCTTAAAGGTACCCAAGTGTAGCACGTGTGTCTTAAAGGTACCCAAGTGTAGCACGTGTGTCTTAAAGGTACCCAAGTGTAGCACGTGTGTCTTAAAGGTACCCAAGTGTAGCACGTGTGTCTTAAAGGTACCCAAGTGTAGCACGTGTGTCTTAAAGGTACCCAAGTGTAGCACGTGTGTCTTAAAGGTACCCAAGTGTAGCACGTGTGTCTTAAAGGTACCCAAGTGTAGCACGTGTGTCTTAAAGGTACCCAAGTGTAGCACGTGTGTCTTAAAGGTACCCAAGTGTAGCACGTGTGTCTTAAAGGTACCCAAGTGTAGCACGTGTGTCTTAAAGGTACCCAAGTGTAGCACGTGTGTCTTAAAGGTACCCAAGTGTAGCACGTGTGTCTTAAAGGTACCCAAGTGTAGCACGTGTGTCTTAAAGGTACCCAAGTGTAGCACGTGTGTCTTAAAGGTACCCAAGTGTAGCACGTGTGTCTTAAAGGTACCCAAGTGTAGCACGTGTGTCTTAAAGGTACCCAAGTGTAGCACGTGTGTCTTAAAGGTACCCAAGTGTAGCACGTGTGTCTTAAAGGTACCCAAGTGTAGCACGTGTGTCTTAAAGGTACCCAAGTGTAGCACGTGTGTCTTAAAGGTACCCAAGTGTAGCACGTGTGTCTTAAAGGTACCCAAGTGTAGCACGTGTGTCTTAAAGGTACCCAAGTGTAGCACGTGTGTCTTAAAGGTACCCAAGTGTAGCACGTGTGTCTTAAAGGTACCCAAGTGTAGCACGTGTGTCTTAAAGGTACCCAAGTGTAGCACGTGTGTCTTAATCATCAAGTTGTCGGATTTGATAGCATTTTCAGCATGATTTTGCTAGTATGTGTGCAAGTGTTAGTTAATATATTCTATATTAGGTTGGAAAACATTTAGGCCAACAACTGAGCTCTGCACACGTGTGTGGATCCATGGGAAAGATTCATTAAAATTTGGCCTACAGTGTGAGAGTACAAAGTGAAACCGGTGGCTGCTGGAAGGTAACCCCCATGCATATGACATACCTTTGTTCGATTTCGAGGGTTATTCAACGTTTGCAGCCCGGCCCGAAGCCAGGCTTTATTGTTGACTACGTGGTCAACCAGGCTGTTGGTGCTGGCGGCCTCCAGGCCCACATAACCACTGAAACTGATAATGGTATACATACCGACAAGTTGATAAGTAAGATATATGTGCAACAGTTAGGTAACTTTATTCCGAAACGTTTTGCCTACACAGTAGGCTTCTTCAGTTGAGTACAGAGGCAGCAGAAGCTGACTCAAATTATCTAATTGTTGCACTTGAGTCTTATCATAACCACTGAAGGCTGGCTGATCAGGCAGTTTCAGCAGGCACCAGTCCCATTTCCTCTTGAAAGCTTCTGCCATTGTTCCGACATTCAGTTTCCTCCTAAAAGTTGAAAGGCACAAGAAAAAGCAAGTAGAAAAGTCTGAGGGTGCCATTTAACTACTATGATTGTATCGTGGATTGGAACATGACATTTGTAATGTGGAATGTGTTGAACGTTCTCTATTGAGAGACCGGGAAAGGGAAGGGGCGGCTGCCAAGTTTGTGACAATGTGGGTGGGAGGTGCTTTGTGTGTGATGTGAGGATACTTGTGCAACGCAGGTTGCCCAACACCTGTCACATTCACACCGTGATTGAAAAGCGAATGATTTGCACGAGTAAATGGTGGAGGTAGACTCAGTAGTACACAGCTTCGTAAGTGGGTATGATAAGCCCCCCCCCAAGAGACCAGAAATCAGCGCTGCCGATCAAATTAGTCATGGAAGCTAGGCTATTACCCGAGTCTCGAACCCCCGCAAACACAATTCAGTGATTACGATTCGTTGAGTATTAGTGGTGTTGTGGAGTAGTGGTGTTGAGTATTAATGATGTGGAGTAGTGTTGAGTATTAGTGGTGTTGTGGAGTAGTGGTGTTGAGTATTAATAGTGTTGTGGAGTAATGGTGTTGAGTATTAGTGGTGTTGAGTATTAGTGGTGTTGAGTATCAGTGGTGTTGTGGAGTAATGGTGTTGAATAATAGTGGTGTTGAGTATTAGTGGTGTTGAGTATTAGTGGTGTTGAGTATTAGTGGTGTTGAGTATTAATGGTGTTGTGGAGTAATGGTGTTGAATATTAGTGGTGTTGAGTATTAATGGTGTTGTAGTGGTGTTGAGTATTAGTGGTGTTGAGTATTAGTGGTGTTGAGTATTAATGGTGTTGTGGAGTAATGGTGTTGAATATTAGTGGTGTTGAGTATTAATGGTGTTGTAGTGGTGTTGAGTATTAGTGGTGTTGAGTATTAATGGTGTTGTGGAGTAATGGTATTGAGTATTAGTAGTGTTGAGTATTAATGGTGTTGTAGTGGTGTTGAGTATTAATGGTGTTGTAGTGGTGTTGAGTCATTGTTTATTAGACGTGCTTTGACTTTACTAGATTTATATTCACTTTATTGTAAGCTCAGACACTTTACTCTCGTCTACTTTATTTTACGCTGCTTTGTTTATTTTTGTGGCTACAACAATTCGTAACTGATCAACAAATTGGAAATAAGAGCTGAACGACGTTTCGGTCCGTACAGGAAAATTATAAAGGCGAGTGTGGGAGAAAAGAGAGAAAGCCAAGAGTCAGGTCAAGTTAGTGGAAGGTGAGGGGAGAGAGAGAGAGAAGGTCAGGTCAAGTCCGTGGGAGGTGAGGAGAGAGCTAAGAGTCAGGTCAAGTCACGCGTGTTCAGAAGATTAAAGCATTTGACAATGCACTGGAAAAGACAATCATCTCCAGAAACAAAGTCTCTGTCTCTCTCTCTCTCTCTCTCTCTCTCTCTCTCTCTCTCTCTCTCTCTCTCTCTCTCTCTCTCTCTCTCTCTCTCTCTCTCTCTCTCTCTCTCTCTCTCTCTTTCTCTCTCTCTCAAGATTGGTTGAGAATCTATAAGAAGAATTCTTAACCTTATTTCTTCCTTTGTCTCTCGTTTGAGGTTCACTCATGCTTATAACGTTGCGGGGTAAATCGTTCAAGGGCGGAGAAGAACTGAAGGATGCTGAAGACGGTGACCTAGATGCACTAGGCGGAAATGGCAGGAACGAGGTCATATGAAGGAAATATTCAAACAGCTCCGGGGAGAACCTGAGTTTTCCCTGAGGTACGTTTATTGTCTTCTCTGAGGATAAGGGTCCCCATTCCAGCTATAGAGGTGGTACTTCCCTATATATTTTTATATATATATATTTATATATATATATATATTATATATATATATTTATATATATATATATATTATATATATATATATATGCAAAGCTCAGACCTCTGTAACACAGTTGTCCTCAAAGATTTGTTAAGTTATACCATGAATTAAAGAAAGAGCCTAGACTTCATCTTACGAAAGAGACAAAGCAAATGCGAGTGGAAAAACGACCATATTATTAGGTGCACCGTAATGGTTAGTTCTAGTACATATCCCCCACATGCTCCATTCCCTCCTTTGAGTCACACTTTGGCTTTGATCCCCAGGAACTTCAACCTTCCATTGGACTGGATCGTCCTTGTCAAGACTCGTTCATACCTTTGTTTCTCACTCTCATTATTTATAGGTTGGTCAGCCGCTCTCTCAATCATTAAAGGTATTTTGTCGTATGTAGTGTCCTGCACTGGTTCCTGACGCGTTGTTACCAAGAGGTATGTGTGTGTGTGTATGTGTGTGTGTGAGTGTGTGTGTGTGTGTGTGTGTGTGTGTGTGTGTGTGTGTGTGTGTGTGTGTGTGTGTGTGAGTGTGTACTCACATAGTTGAGGTTGCAGGGGTCGAGTCCAAGCTCCTGGCCCCGCCTCTTCACTGGTCGCTACTAGGTCACTCTCCCTGAACCATGAGCTTTATCATACCTCTGCTTAAAGCTATGTATGGATCCTGCCTCCACTATATCGCTTCCCAAACTATTCCACTTCCTGACTACTATGTGGCTGAAGAAATACTTCCTAACATCCCTGTGATTCATCTGTGTCTTCAATTTCCAACTGTGTCCCCTTGTTGCTGTGTCCCATCTCTGGAACATCCTGTCTTCGTCCACCTTGTCAATTCCTCTCAGTATTTTGTATGTCGTTATCATGTCCCCCCTACCTCTCCTGTCCTCCAGTGTCGTCAGGTTGATTTCCCTTAACCTCTCCTCGTAGGACATACCTCTTAGCTCTGGGACTAGTCTTGTTGCAAACCTTTGCACTTTCTCTAGTTTCTTTACGTGCTTGGCTAGGTGTGGGTTCCAAACTGGTGCCGCATGCTCCAATATGGGCCTAACGTACACGGTGTACAGGGTCCTGAACGATTCCTTATTAAGATGTCGGAATGCTGTTCTGAGGTTTGCTAGGCGCCCATATGCTGCAGCAGTTATTTGGTTGATGTGCGCTTCAGATGTGCCTGGTGTTATACTCACCCCAAGATCTTTTTCCTTGAGTGAGGTTTGTAGTCTCTGGCCCCCTAGACTGTACTCGGTCTGCGGTCTTCTTTGCCCTTCCCCAATCTTCATGACTTTGCACTTGGTGAGGTTGAACTCCAGGAGCCAATTGCTGGACCAGGTCTGCAGCCTGTCCAGATCCCTTTGTAGTTCTGCCTGGTCTTCGATCGAATGAATTCTTCTCATCAACTTCATGTCATCTGCAAACAGGGACACCTCGGAGTCTATTCCTTCTGTCATGTCGTTCACAAATACCAGAAACAGCACTGGTCCTAGGACTGACCCCTGTGGGACCCCGTTGGTCACAGGTGCCCACTCTGACACCTCCAGTTTTTGCACTAATCTCTTGTGTGGAACTGTGTCAAACGCCTTCTTGCAGTCCAAGAAAATGCAATCCACCCACCCCTCTCTCTCTTGTCTTACTGCTGTCACCATGTCATAGAACTCCAGTAGGTTTGTGACACAGGATTTCCCGTCCCTGAAACCATGTTGGCTGCTGTTGATGAGATCATTCCTTTCTAGGTGTTCCACCACTCTTCTCCTGATAATCTTCTCCATGACTTTGCATACTATACATGTCAGTGACACTGGTCTGTAGTTTAGTGCCTCATGTCTGTCTCCTCTTTTAAAGATTGGGACTACATTTGCTATCTTCCATGCCTCAGGCAATCTCCCTGTTTCAATAGATGTATTGAATATTGTTGTTAGGGGTACACATAACACCTCTACTCCCTCTCTCAGGACCCATGGAGAGATGTTATCTGGCCCCATTGCCTTTGAGGTATCTAACTCACTCAGAAGCCTCTTCACTTCTTTCTCGGTTGTGTGTACTGTGTCCAGCACATGGTGGTGTGCCCCACCTCTCCGCCTTTATGGAGCCCCTTCTGTCTCCTCTGTGAACACTTCTTTGAATCTCTTGTTGAGTTCCTCACATACTTCACGGTCATTTCTTGTTGTCTCTCCTCCTTCCTTCCTTAGCCTGATTACCTGGTCCTTGACTGTTGTTTTCCTCCTGCTGTGGCTGTATAACAGTTTCGGGTCAGATTTGGCTTTCGCTGCTATGTCGTTTTCATATTGTTGGGCCTCCCTTCTTATCTGTGCATATTCATTTCTGACTCTACGACTGCTCTCCTTATTCTCCTGGGTCCTTTGCCTATATATTATTTCCATCAACCTAGCACACTTGGTTTTTGCCTCCCTGCACCTTTGGGTGAACCATGGGCTCATCCTGGCTTTTTCATTATTCCTGTTACCCTTGGGTACAAACCTCTCCTCAGCCTCCTTGCACATTGTTGCTATATATTCCATCATCTCATTAACTGGCTTCCCTGCCAGTTCTCTGTCCCACTGAACCCTTGTTCAGGAAGTTCCTCATTCCCGTGTAGTCCCCTTTCTTGTAGTTTGGCTTCATTCGTCCTGGCCTTCCTGCTTCTCCCTCCACTTGTAGCTCTACTGTGTATTCGAAGCTTAAAACCACATGATCGCTGGCCCCAAGGGGTCTTTCATATGTGATGTCCTCAATATCTGCACTACTCAAGGTGAATACTAAGTCCAGTTTTGCTGGTTCATCCTCTCCTCTCTCTCTTGTAGTGTCCCTTACATGTTGGTACATGAAGTTTTCCAGTACCACCTCCATCATGTTAGCCCTCCATGTATCTTGGCCCCCATGTGGCTCCAAGTTCTCCCAATCGATCTCCTTGTGGTTAAAGTCACCCATGATCAGGAACTTTGCCCTGCATGCATGAGCTCTTCTGGCCACTGCAGCCAGTGTGTCACCCATTGCTTTATTGCTCTCGTCATACTCTTGCCTTGGCCTCCTGCTGTTCTGTGGTGGGTTATACATCACTGCAATTACCACCTTGGGACCTCCAGAGTGAAGCGTTCCCACTATGTAATCGCTTGCTTCTCCGGTGTCTCCTCTCTCCAGCTCATCAAAATTCCATCGGTTTTTGACCAGCAGTGCCACTCTTCCACCCTCCCTGTTCCCTCTGTCTTTCCTCAGGATCTGGTATCCCGTTGGAAAGATGGCATCTGTTATCATACCTGTAAGCTTGGTTTCTGTGAGAGCTATGGTGCCCGGTAATGCCTCTTTGACTCTTTCGTGCCACTCCTCCCACTTATTTGTTATTCCATCAGCGTTTGTGTACCATACCTTCAGTTTCCTTTCCAACACTGTGGTTTGGGGGGGCCTGTGAGGGTGGGAGACCTGGTAGCATACTGTGGGATTCTATAGCTGGGTGTTGGGTGGAGGCTGTGGGTATGGATGGCAGTTTGTGTTGGGATGGTGTGATAGGTTGTGGGGTTCTGAGGATAGTTGTGTGTTTGCTTGCCCTTGCTGCTCTGTTCTGCTCTGATTGACCTCGGCTGGTTCCATCTTTGTCTCCTTTCCTAGCTCCTTTCGCTTTTTTGTCCTGTCCCTCAGCTGCTGTCGTTCTGTTTGTGTTCGGTCTCTGTCTAGGAACATCCTCTTGTACTCTTCTGAGTATTTCAACCTTGGTTTCTCTTGAAGGATCCTGTTCCACACTGTTTCTGTCCTGTGTATGTATGTGTGTGTGTGTGTGTGTGTGTGTGTGTGTGTGTGTGTGTGTGTGTGTGTCTGTGTGTGTGTGTGTGTGTGTGTGTGTGTGTGTATGTGTGTGTGTGTGTGTGTGTGTGTGTATGTGTGTGTGTGTGTGTGTGTGTGTACAAAGTGTATGTCAGCACAAGGTCAGTGTGTGTCAGCACAAGGTCATTGTGTCAGCAAGCACTGCATGGTTGTTGAGGGAAGAGGAAGAATGGACTGGGAGAGGTGCTCTCATTCGTCACCCATGTTAGAGTGCTTCTTTTGTGTATACGTAATAATAACCATCATTGAGCACAACATATGAAATATAATGGTCACAATACCATGGCTGCAGCACTTGACAAGTATCCCGCAAATTGTCAGTCAGAACTGGACCTACATTTCTTTCTGTCCTGAAGCACTGGCAAGTTAATAATAGTCTAGGACCTACCGAAACGTCGTGTAGTTTGTATTTCTAATATGTGAGTACATTGTATTTACAGTGGGAAAATGTGGTAATACTGTGTGGGGGGTGGGGGGTAGAGAAGAGACCACGCGCGCGCGCCCACACACACACGCACGCACACACACACACACACACACACACACACACACACACACACACACACACACACACACACACACACACACACACACACACACGCACACACACGCACACACACACACGCACACACACACACACGCACACACACACACGCACACACACACACGCACACACACACACGCACACACACACACGCACACACACACACGCACACACACACACGCACACACACACACACGCACACACACACACACACACGCACACGCGCGCACACGCACACACACGCGCACACACACACGCGCACACACACACGCGCACACACACACGGGCACACACACGCGCGCACACACGCGCGCACACACGCGCGCGCACACACACGCGCACACACGCGCGCACACACGCGCACACACGCGCACACGCACGCACGCACACACACACACACACACACACACACACACACACACACACACACACACACACACACACACACACACACACACACACACACACACAGAAGAGAAAGTGCGAAAGTTTGCAACAAGACTAGTCCCAGAGCTAAGAGGTATGTCCTACGAGGAGAGGTTAAGGGAAATCAACCTGACGACACTGGAGGACAGGAGAGATAGAGGGGACATGATAACGACTTACAAAATACTGAGAGGAATTGAAAAGGTGGACAAAGACAGGTTGTTCCAGAGACTGGACACAGCAACACGGGGACACAGTTGGAAGCTGAAGACACAGATGAATCACAGGGATGTTAGGAAGTATTTCTTCAGCCACAGAGTAGCCAGGAAGTGGAATAGTTTAGGAAGCGATGTAGTGGAGGCAGGATCCATACATAGCTTTAAGCAGAGGTACGATAAAGCTAATGGTTCAGGGAGAGTGACCTAGTAGCGACCAGTGAAGAGACGGGGCCAGGAGTTTGGACTCGACCCCTGCAACCACAATTAGGTGAGACACACACACTCATACACACACACAAACACACACACTCATACACAAACTCATACACACACACACACGCACGCACTCAGGGAGAAAGACCTTGGGGTGACCATAACACCGAGCACATCACCGGAGGCACACATCAACCAAATAACTGCTGCAGCATACGGGCGCCTGGCAAACCTGAGAATAGCGTTCCGATACCTTAATAAGGAATCGTTCAAGACACTGTACACTGTGTATGTTAGGCCCATACTGGAGTATGCAGCACCAGTCTGGAACCCACACCTGGTCAAGCACGTCAAGAAGTTAGAGAAAGTACAAATGTTTGCAACAAGGCTAGTCCCAGAGCTCAAGGGAATGTCGTACGAGGAAAGGTTAAGGGAAATCGGACTGACGACACTGGAGGACAGAAGGGTCAGGGGAGACATGATAACGACATATAAGATACTGCGGGGAATAGACAAGGTGGACAGAGATAGGATGTTCCAGAGAGGGGACACAGGGACAAGGGGTCACAACTGGAAGCTGAAGACTCAGACGAGTCACAGAGACGTTAGGAAGTATTTCTTCAGTCATAGAGTTGTCAGCAAGTGGAATAGCCTAGCAAGTGAAGTAGTGGAGGCAGGAACCATACATAGTTTTAAGAAGAGGTATGACAAAGCTCAGGAAGCAGAGAGAGAGAGGACCCAGTAGCGATCAGTGAAGAGGCGGGGCCAGGAGCTGAGTCTCGACCCCTGCAACCACAATTAGGTGAGTACACACACACACACACACACACACACA
>NC_091326.1:12671225-12673725 GCF_038502225.1 Cherax quadricarinatus | reverse complement strand
AAGTGTTCACAGAGGAGACAGAAGGGACTCCAGAAAGACGGAGAGGTGGGGCACACCACCATGTGCTGGACACAGTGCACACAACCGAGGAAGAAGTGAAGAGGCTTCTGAGTGAGCTGGATACCTCAAAGGCAATGGGGCCAGATAACATCTCCCCATGGGTATTGAGAGAGGGAGCAGAGGCGCTATGTGTACCCCTAACAACAATATTCAATACATCTATCGAAACAGGGAGATTGCCTGAGGCATGGAAGACAGCAAATGTAGTCCCAATCTTTAAAAAAGGAGACAGACATGAAGCATTAAACTACAGACCAGTGTCACTGACATGTATAGTATGCAAAATCATGGAGAAGATTATCAGGAGAAGAGTGGTGGAACACCTAGAAAGGAATGATCTCATCAACAGCAGAGGCGGGGCCAGGAGCTCGGACTCGACCCCCGCAACCTCAACTAGGTGAGTACAACTAGGTGAGTACACACACACACACACACTCACTCACTCATACACAAACTCTCTCACACACACACACACACACACACACACACACACACACACACACACACACACACACACACACACACACACACACACACACGCGCGCGCACACACACACACACACACACACACACACACACACACACACACACACACACACACACACACACACACGTACTCATATACAACAGGCCTAGTGTCTAATCGACATGTGCCTAGGACAAAATGGTAACTAACACACACACACACACACACACACACACATAGATACACTACCAGATAGAGAGGCGAGGATGCTCCAGCAAGACTGGACTTAGTATTCACCTTGAGTAGTTCGGACTTCGAGGATATCAAGTACTAAAGGGCCCTTGGAGCTAGTGATCATGTGGTTCTGTACTTTGCCTAGTTAAGCTACAAGTGGAGAGGGTAGCAGGAATAAGACGGGAAAAAACCAAACTACAAAAGGGGGGACTACACAGGCATGAGGAACTTCCTGAAAGACTTTCAGTGGGAGAGAGAATTGGCAAGAAAACCAGTAAAAGAAATGATGGATTTTGTGACAACAAAATGCAAGGAGGCAGAGGAGAGGTTTGTTCCCAAGGGAAACAAAAATAATGGGAAGACCAGAACGAGTCCTTGGTTCACCCAAAGGTGTAGGGAGGCAAAAACTAAGTGCACTAGAGACTGAAAAATGTACAGAAGACAAAGGACCCAGGAAAATAAAGAGATTAGCCGAAGAGCCAGAAACGAATATGCACAGATAAAAAGGGAGGTTCAGTGACAATACGATAATGACATAGCATCAGAAGTTAATTCTGACCTGAAGCTGTTGTATAGCCACATCAGGAGGAAAACAACAGTCAAGGACCAGTAATCAGGCTGAGGAAGGAAAGTGGGGAGTTCACGAGAAACAACCATGAGATTTAAAGAAGAATTTACAGTGGAGACAGGAAGGACTCCAGGAATTCAGAATAGGGAAGTACACCAACAAATGCTGGATGAAATGTACACAACCAAGGAGGAGGTGAAGAAGCTGCTATGTGAACTTGATACCTCAAAGGTGGTTGGACCAGACATCTCTCCATGGGTTCCTTAGAGAGGGAGCAGAGATGCTGTGCCACTAACAAAAATCTTTAAAACATCCATTGAAACTGGGCAACTACTTGAGGTATGGAAGATGGCAAATGTAGTCCCAGTTTTTAAGAAAGGAGACAGACACGAGGCATTAAACTACAGACCTGCGTCGCTGACGTGTATAGTATGCAAAGTCATGGAAAAGATCATCAGGAGGGGAGTGGTTGAGTACCTAGAAAGCCACATGCTTATAAACGACAACCAGCATGGTTTCAGAGAAGGAAAATCCTGTGTCACAAACCTACTGAAGTTTTATGACAAGGTAACAGAAGTAAGACACGAGAGAGAGGGGTGGATAGACTGCATTTTCTTGGACTGCAAGAAGGCCTTCGACACAGTTCCTCACAAGAAGCTAATGCAAAAGCTAGAGGATTAGGCACGCATAACAGGAAAGGCACTGCAGTGGATCAAAGAATATCTGACAGGGAGGCAACAACGAGTCATGGTATGTGACTATGTGACGAGCGGGGTTCCACAGGGGTCAGTCCTAGGACTTGTGCTATTCTTGGTATATGTAAATGACATAACGAAAGGGATAGACTCAGAAGTGTCACTGTTTGCAGATGATGTGAAGTTAATGGGGAGAATTAAATCGGTCGAGGATCAGGCAGGCTACAAGCCTGGTCCAGCAACTGGCTCCTTGAATTTACCCCCGTCAAATGCAAAGTCATGAAGATCGGGGAAGGGCAAAGAAGACCGCAGACAGAATATAGTCTAGATGGCCAAAGACTGCAAACCTCACTCAAGGGAAAAGATCTTGGAGTGAGTATAATACCGAGCATATCTGAGGCGCGCATCAATCAGATTACTGCAGCATACGGGCGTCTGGCAAACCTGAAAATACCGTTCCGATACCTCAATAAGGAA